>NC_056699.1:24102745-24103816 GCF_018831695.1 Puntigrus tetrazona | reverse complement strand
TAGTGCAAACGGATTTATTTAATTTTTTTTATTTTTGAATAAATATTTTTTCCCACGGATTCTTTGAATAATAAAAAAGTAAAAAATGTTGCCGTTTATTCCAAAACAAAAATCTTTACCGACAATATAAGATTTTACAATCTCATAGCTTTTACTATCATTCATTTCTTTAAAAAAATACTGACCCCAAACCTTCGCGTTGTAGTCTATAATGGTATATTAATAAAAAACATTTCTATTTTAAATGCACGCTACTCTTTTTAACTTTTTAAAGAATCCTAAAAAAAACCGTTTTCGGTTAACATGCATTTTAATGTCGTTATTTTAATGCTTAAAATCAATGCCTCTGCATGTCTTTTCTTCTGCTTCTGTTTCCTAACCGCTACGTTCTCCTTTACGTTTCCTCCAGGACCACAAGAAGACGCTGAAGCGCACGCGTAAGTTCCTGGTGGACGGCGTGGAGGTGAGCGTCACCACCTCCAAAATCATCACCGATGACGAGAAGAAGGATGAAGAAATGAGGTTCCTCAGGCGAGTTCACTGTCTTTAGCCAAGCTCTCAGAAAAACAAGAACCCTAGCAGCATTTTTCCACTTGATCTTGCGTTTGGGCCGAGCAAACAGACTATTTTAGTCCTCAGGTCCGAGACCTTGTCCTTTCCAAATGGGACATAAATACACAAGGGAAGCTTTGTGCAGAGCCGGAGGAAGTGGGCCGCTTTTAAAGGACAAATGGAGAGATCAGATCTCTCTTAAACAGATCAATCCATCATCTGAGTTCTTGTGAAACACCTCAGCTGCTGGTAGCAGATTATACATGGAGTGTTTCCAGCGCGCGCGCACACACACACACACACACACACACGTCTGGACACGTCTGCCATCTTCTGGTGTAAGAGTGAACGTACATGTGATGTAGATCAACAGCTGACCCCAGAAAAGAGCAGAGCGTCACAAAAACACAGCGCCCGGGTCATTTTTACCCCAAAATCAAGACAAATATTATTTTTATTATATGAACACACTGCCTTTCAAATGTTTGTGATCAGTAAGATTTTAAAAGGTTTTGAGTT
>NC_056699.1:24101467-24102645 GCF_018831695.1 Puntigrus tetrazona | reverse complement strand
TTCATGTCGTGGTAAAACTTTTATGGTAAAAGCATTTGCCTCTTCTGCTTGTAACAACATCACGCAAGAGCTAGTGGCCTTGAGTGTTCAGTCGTCACTTTACAGATCAAAGCCTTATATTCCAACACCAGATGTTCTAAAAGAAAAATAAGCTTAGTGATGCTTCCTGTTCCTGCCTGGATGTGCATCCTGTTAGGCTGGATAGTGCCATTTCTACTTTTAATCAGCATTTGTAGGTGAATTTATTTGATTCCATAAATGGCAAAATAAAATGTCATATGAAGGTAGTTTAAATACTGTGCAAAATAAAGGTCACTTAAAAAAAAAACATGTACATGTTTAAAATATTTAGTCTTATTCCACTTATAAATAACTTTTTATGTAATGGAAGGTTTCCATGGTACTTCATGGACTGATAAATGCAATTTTTATGTTAGATCGGTGCAAAATGAGAGTAAAATGTTTGTTTCAGGCGTCAGGAGCTGAGGGAACTGAGGCTTCTTCAGAAAGAGGAGCAGAGAGCCCAACAGCAGCTCAGCAACAAACTCCAGCAGCAGAGAGAGCAGATCTACAAACGCTTCGAGCAGGAAGTCTCGGTGAGCAAGCACAAAGACATTAAGATCCGAATCACTGTTTCATTGCTGTAACTGGATCATCAGTTCAGGTTTTTGGTAAAGTTAACTTTAAGTCTCCTCTTTATTCGTCAAGGCACTTGAATGCTGATACAGTTATACACTAGTTTTTGTCATGGGTAAAAAAAAAAGCTTCTCAGCAAACATTTTTCATCACAGTTTTCATTAAAGGAATAGTTCACCCAAAAATGAAAATTAGCCCATATTTTACTCACCCCAAAGTCATCCTAGATGTATATGACTTTCTTCTTTCAGACAAACACAGAAGTTTTTAAAAACTTATCCTGGCTCTTCCAAGCTTGGTAATGCAGCCATTATTTTTAAGCTCCGTATATTGGATATATCTGCAAGTACTGCGGCGTAAAACTTATCACATGTCCTCTGAAGCAGATTGCGAAGAAGTTCTGGCTTTTTGGCTCACCGATGACTCGGCGTACTATGCAACTTATTTCTATATCTCCACTCCACTCCGCTTTATCGTTTGTTTTCTTGACTTGTCAGAGTAAGAAGCGTCAGTATGATACGGAGGTGGAGAATATGGAGCGG
>NC_056699.1:24091290-24101367 GCF_018831695.1 Puntigrus tetrazona | reverse complement strand
TATATATATATAAACATTATACACTAACATGTACTAACATTATTATTAATAATATTATATGTTTCTTCTACAGGGAAGTACTGTGGCTATTCTTCACCTAAACCGATAGTGTCCTTAGGAAACAGCATTTTTGTGTATTTCGACACCAATGACAGATACACAGAGAGAGGATTCAAAGCCCTGTACCGTGCTGTGGCCCCTGAGACAACGCCAGGTAAAGACAATGGGCATTGCATAATGGATTAATTACATAACAGTATTATTAACACACGGTGGAAGAACATTTGAGATTTAACAATACACGTCTGCTGCGCCTTTCATATCATCATTTAGTGACTGTATCTTACTCTGCCAGATACTGAGGAGCTGTTATATGTGTCTCGCTGCAGCTGACCTAGAAAGAGGCAGAGCGTGTTAGTGCGCGTGTGTGTGTGTGTGCGTGTGTGTGTGTAACTGGGGTGTATTGGGAGGGGGGGTGCTGTCAGAATACCCTTTTGGTGTCTCTCTTTGCAGCTAAATCTCTCTCGTTCCCATGCTTCTAGAAATAGTTGGGGCTGGTGGCGTTCTTCAAGGTGACCATGGGGAGCTGTTGACCCCCGGCTTTCCCTCACAAAACTACGAGAACGGCGCGCTCTACCAGGTGCTTCCAATGATCAATATGACCTCTACACCTGCTCTTGATTTATCACAATCTGTCATTTTCCAGTTTGCTCTCTGGAGCTTGCATCTTTGTCCTTTTCCACCTACAAACCGATTCCTCTGAACACTGTGTTCAATATCGGCTGCCTTACTCATGCATAACCTTCACCATCAAAAAGAATCACATGAAGACATTTGATTCGTGTGTAAATCCCTCTGATTTTAAATCTGTAGTGTAATCATCACTATTAATATTGCTCGTTCTTACAGCAACTTCTGTTACTATTCCAAGGACTTGATTGTTGGTATATAATCAGAATAAATGAAAATGGCTAGTATCCCTTTTCATTGTGGATTCGAGCATTTTCAGCAATTTTGCCAATGCAAATGAATCCAATCTGAAGCTCTTTATTGTCTTTATCAACAATACATTTTGCAATCTGAGGCACATATTTGTTTGCTAGTCATTGCATTTTGAATAAGAACCTCACCATGACATGACTGCACGCACCTAATTGTTGTTTTTGTCTTGATGTCATATCAAAAAAGAAGGTTTTTTCAGCAATTAGTTTAATATATATTCAGCCTCCTTCACTGACCACGTTTGTAAGAATATTTATGAAAAGATATATTATAAAAGGCGTGTGTGCATGGTATTTTTGAAACCGACTGACAAGATTTAACTGTTCATTTTTTCCCCCCTGTTGACTGGTTATTACAGGTCTACAGCATACTTTTCAAATACTAAAGAAGTGTAATTCATATCAAGCTTGTTTATATGATGCTTATATGATGCTTTTTCAATCCGACTGAGCAATCAATCCAAATACAAATGTATTTTTTGAATGTACAGCATTCAAGGCAGAGTGTTTTTCCACATGTCCAAAAATATAGTTGCATCATATTTTGACAAATTGTTATGAATAATGACTCCAGTGACACTCAGATTGCACACACACACAGGAAATTGTGCAGTTCGTGAGCAGGATTTGATGATCGGTTTTGACATGAGGGGCTTTGATTGTGGAAGTCAGATTGCTGGAAACTTCCTCACAGCGTGGCTCCATCTGGCAGGATATTTACCCACATCAGCTAATCTACAGCCAGCCTTCCAGCCTTGACTCAAAACTAACTAAAGATGCATGAGAAAGCACAATTTCAATCACCAGCCCTGTCAGGATACCAAAATTGCATTTGGATCGGTTTATGCACTGCACATGTGGAAAATCAAAATGGCAAAAATAGCAGTTTAAATAAAATGTATTGTAGTTAAAGGTGAGGATTATATATAATATATAATATATTTCACTTGCATGGGTCGCCCAGTGGATGATACACGTACCTGATGGGGAAAAGGTCCGGCTAACATTCACAGCGTTTAACCTTGTCCCAGAATCATGTGGTGACTTTGTGGATGTCTATGACGGCGCTTCGGATGGTGCCGCCCAACTGGGTGAGAACTGACATTTACAGAATCCAAAAAGCTTGCCTTTGTTCCTCGCCGAACATCTGTGCACTCATTTTCATCTGCCAAAAAATATAAATCTCAATTACTGTAGGTCGTTTCTGTGGAAACAGTCTCCCGGCTCCGATGTTGTCTAGTGGCAGTAGTATGGTGGTACGTTTCAAGTCTGATTCGAGCGTGACTGCCAAAGGCTTCAGTGCCACCTATACACTAGCTAGTGCCCCACCAGTTACAACCACTCCAAAGACCACAGGACCAACGATTACCACACCTGTCCAGACCCAAACACCTGCTCCAGAAGGTGAGTACAGTCAAACTGAATCAATGGCATCACATCCCTGATCATTATAAAGTAAAGGACTGTTGTTCATCAAACCTCCTGTAGTCTAATGACTTTCCACTGACAAGAATATAAATTCTTTCCACAACTAAAGATGCACCTTACACAGGGGTGGCCGATATACCGGTAGACACTACTTACCAGAATAAACTTTGGCATATTAAATTGATCAGATAAAGGCATTTATGAGACTTTTTTCGATTTGGACGTATTCTTTTCCAAGCGCTGTCTGAGAGTCGTGTGCACCTGAAGTATGGAGTACTGCTGGAGTATGGAGTTATTTTTGCCTCGTTAAATACACACACTTGTAAGTGTCAAAGTGTGTCTTTATCCTCATAAACACACTAATGTCGGTCTTAAGGTAAAACTCACGGCTGAAAATGAAAACGTGTAACAGTACATTGGATCCATTAAGCTCTTAAAGTGACAGCAGTCTAAAATTCCTTGTCATTCGTATTCATCAACCAACAAAAGCAAGAAACTCTTATTGCTCTTGACTGAATCAATTTTGTAACTTTAATCAGAAATATGCAGTGGCCTATTATAATAATTATTAGTATTTTAAAAATTTTATTTGGGCAGAATTATGAAATTTCTACGGTTTCAAACATTTTGACCTGATAAATACCTGATTTAAAGCAAATATAACTTGTGATATATAGTTATCATTAATTAAAATTGCTATATTGCCCACCCTTAATCTTACATTACAGGATATATCTGTATCTACTTTGAATTAATTTAATGAAATATGTTGGCAGATATACTGGTAAATCTGAGCACAGTTTGTGGTTCAACTGGGGTATTTTTCCCCAGGAGAAATATTTGTGAAGCTGGAGACTTAAGCATAAGTCTTCATTTGATCATAATTGAGTTTAATTTTGGCCCAGCAAAAGCAGCTGAGGAATTCAGAAAGTTCTTCTGTGGGGGATATAATTTAGTGCATCACTTGAACAAAATCAATTAAATCTACTTCGTTAAGAAGCATTTAGCAGCGCCAGGCATGACATGCTTTCGACCCTACATGAATCCAGATGATATTTAAACACTGCAAGGTCTGATGAATTTCTTTTTTGCATTATTGCTCCGACAATAACGCTCGCTCTCCGTTCAGACTCTGGCTGTGGGTCCTCTGGGAAGCTGTCCGGACGTAAAGGTCAGATAAACTCCAAGAACTATCCTCGGGCTTATCCTGCAAACTTGAGGTGCTCTTGGGACATCTCAGTGGATGAAGGCTTTCTTGTCAAACTGCACATCACTGATCTGGCCATCGTGGGTGAGGCGGGCCAATGCGGCAAAGATAAACTCACCGTCACCGACAGTCAGCAGTCACTGGGTAAGATGCGACTCTGACAAGACAAGATTTCTGGAAAATACTATTTCAAGGTTTCTCCTTTTATTCAGCGTATTACTTTGTGTTTGATAAATGGTTTCTTCAAACTCGCAAAGAAGAGTTTTGAAGTTTATTTCTCTCAGGAAATGTAATCTAGTCTGCAATCTGTAGTATGTTGTAAACAATGTTGTGTTTAAATCCAAAAATCACCTCATTTTGCAGTTGCCCGAAACTGAATTATTAAAACTGGACTTAATATTTGAACAGACTTGTCCTATTTATATGTGACACATCCTCCAGTAATTTAATTAGATGAAATGTGTCAAGCCAGCATAGCACTGTGCCAGAACGTGGCCTATCAGAGACGACCTTCGACTCTGTTTTGGGGCCCATAACTAACACTAAATGGCACCGCTGGCGCAAGAGTAGCTGGCGTTCTCATCGCTCTCTCTTATCCCTCGCACAAAGGGGCTGTAAAAACTGATTATCATCAGTCTCAGCGAGGCATGAGCCAGCAGGCGAGCGTACTATAAATTACGGCTCCTTATTACCGAACATCAAACAGAGCTGTGAGCAGCCGATACGCTTATCTGCAGCAGCTTTTCAAGGACTGCACGCCAGATACTGTCAAAAAGTCCCAGTGCAGGTTAAGGAAGAATAGTAGAAAAAGTGTGAGGGAAAAGACCAAGAGTTTGGGATTTTGAACTACAAGGAAGGACAAAAAGGACGAGTGCTTCGCTGGCTCTTTGCAAGGCACTGAGCGTGCAGAGCTCTCAAACAAAGTCACCTCATGTCGTTCCAAAGTCGTCTGACTGGCTTTCTTTCTTCCATGGGACAAAAAAAGATTAATCACTCTTATATGGGGAACAGAACTTACAGACGTTGAAAAGTATAAATATAGTACATCAAACTATATTTGAAGTCGTAAAAACTGGTTTATGTTAAAAAATGGAAACGTAAGATATTAATGCATGAAAAAAGCGACTAGTACATTCTTTAAAAAATTCCATGCAAGGGAAGTCCATGGAACTACATTTCTATGAAACCACTGAAATGCAGTAAAACCGCACACAAAGGGCTTTGAAATTAATTTAATAAAAACAAGTTTAGTTTGGGTCCACCAGCAGTCATGGATTTTACGGCTCATTTGTTTCGACACTGTGCCCTTACTTGCCACACAAGTGTGTGTGTGTGTGTGTGTGTGTGTGTGTGTTCATCACATCACTTTCTTTATCCTGGCTGTCGAGACGAAGCGGTGTGTTAGTGTTACTTCTGCTGACAGCCTGTGTTACCCTGAAGAGAAGAATAGTACAAACAGTTTGAAATAAAATGCATAACAATGTTAACCTCAACAATACAGACAGTGAATCTTAATATTATTAATGTTACATACTGTTTAAGTATAAAAAGCACACTCTAGAAGTGTTTATTTGCAGTACAAAATAAATCGCCAGTTTCACATGCAGGTGTTTAACTTAATCATGTTTTTTTCTCCACTTGTAGAAGCGTTTCCATTGTGTGAGCAAATCATTTAAACTATGAACTGATTCAACCATTTAGTTGGCTAACAGACCCATTAAACTGGTTGAGAAAAAAATAACAGACTCAGAATCTGATCTCTTCTGGAACTGGTTCCAACTGAGGGTGGCATAATAGCTAAAAGCAGACTCCCCTTGTTCCCCGAGTGGTCTGATCATATTCGTTGAGCATATCTACAATGTATTTAGGTCCTATGCCTGTTAGTGATTTATAAACTAGTGAAAGTACTTTTAAATCAATCCTGTAAAGACCTGAGGACTAGTGTGATATGCTCAGATTTTCTGGGCAATAATCCACCCTGCTAAAGGCATGTTTCTCAAAGTCTTCACTGGAAACAGTGTTTTTGAGATGATAGTATGCAGATTTAGTTTTGAAACAACTACAGAAACGAAGGTCCATCTCCAAAATCACCCCAAGATTCTTGACTTGAATTTAAGTTGTTTGACCCCTAGAGTCAAGGTATGCATTCACCTTGTGGACTTTATCTTTATTTCCAAATGCAATGAGTTTTCTGGCAATGAGAAAATTCTGGCACTGAGGGAGTCGATGGGGCTGTAGTCATTTGGAGATAAGGCTAAGTAAATCTGGGCATCATCAGCAGAGCTATTATTATAGTCATTATTTGACTTATACAGGCTAAACAGTAGCGGTGCAAGAATTGAGCCTTGTGCCTTCATGTTATGAACGTCCGTCTAGACTCTTTGCTCTCCTATACTCACATAATAACCTCTCTTTTCTAAGTATAATCTGATCCATTTAAGTACCATCCCAGAAAGCTCGGCCCAGTTTTGTAGTCTCTCTAGAAGTATGTTATCATCTACAATGTTATTTTATCTTCATTTTAAAAATGAGCATTTTTTTCGTATGGACTTCGATAAAAGAGCCTTTTAATTTCAGTTTATTTCTAAGTGCCAGAAAGCTTATTTTAGACTGTCTTATATAAAACTAAATTACAACTATTAATGTCTTGTTGATGCAAGAAACTAACCTTGTGCCGTAGGTGGCCTCGAGTACAAATGATGCAAAAGCAACAATGTCAATGTTCTGACTTTGGGCCAGGAGATGGAGAGTGGTGCAGAAACTTTCTCTTTTATCTCTTTCTCTCAGGCACACACTGTGGGTTTGTTCTTCCCCCGGTACTTATCAGTGTCAGCAACAACATGTCGCTAAGTTTCCAGTCAGACTCTCGGCTAACCGACCGTGGGTTCTCTGCCACATGGCAAGCTGTGTATCCAGAGGACCTTTCTGGTAAAACACCTCACAAACTTATAAAGACATCTATCTACTCACACCTACACACACACATATACACACCTCGGATGAATCCTGCTGATGTGGCTGCCATCAGCAACCCTGTGTGTCTTGCGAGATTTTCTATGCGTGTGTCCCCTATGGATATTTTGAAGTCAAGGTAATGAGGGAAGAATAGCATTGCAGAATAACCGTAGGAAACAGTGTCATAAACGCGCAGTCAACATCATTTAACGGTCCCATTTTCACAGTATTTCAATAATATTTGACAAATTTCATTCTAAATCTGTTGCACATCCACAAGCTGGAATAGTGCCAAATCGTTCAAAGAAATGTCCTGACTGACACAGTGGCACTTGAAAGAGCGATATTTCACAGTAAATATACAGATTCTTGGATTTATGAAAAACATTTCCCCCTTCGCCAGATGCTACACCCCTAAAAAAGGAGAGGAAACCATCTGTAGTCATGCTGATTGACGCCTGCATTAACATGCATTGCAAGCGCTCACAGTTAAAGCTTGTCTCTGTGACATATTCTCTTTAGACTCACAGTAAATTCTGCCTGCAGTTTCCTTCTGCCTGTGCAGCCAACCAGAAATGAATAAAAAGAAGGCCTTATAGAACATTTTATACCGTATTTCTTTGCATTTTATTAACCTTTAATGCTTTTTCTATACTACAAAAATGCTAATAAGCCACAAAAATATGACGAACAAAATAAATCCTCACATTTTCGGTGATTGTCTAATCCTGCACATGATTTCAGACAATTTTTACAGTGCATTATGTATATAAGATTTGTTTATATGGCCAAAGATATCAGTGAAGCATTATCGCTTTTTATTGAAAAACTATGAAAGTCAGTCATAATTACAACAGAAGTTGGATTTGTTTACATCATGATAATGACTTTCTCTAATAATTATACATAATTACATTTTATTTTCATTTATTTTTATAATAAAAATGCTATTGTTTCTTTAATAATTAAAAAGAATTAATTGTAATTTTATATTGTTATCCACCATAAAATATTGTGAAATTAATTTTGCTAGTTGCTCAATGCATCAATTGTCTCTATAATTTTTATTTAAGCTGCAGACACTTTTACCACAGCAGTGCACTGTTTGTCCTAAATATGCAAGGAAATATTTTATATGCAATTACAACAAAAATAAAACATATGCCACTGGCAAGTATAGCAAAAAGTTAATTTTGGACATTGGTGACATGTGGCTTGTCCTGAATCTGGGGCTAAAACCTGAGATGCCATGTACCAGCTGACTTCTGCTATAATAGCAAGACACAATTTTCTGACATTTTGCTTGGTTGGAACAATTCTACCTTTAACTGTCACATTTTATAGCCGTTACTCTGTCCGAAGGCACCAAACCTCATTTATGATGTCCTGCAGATATCCAGGGATGTGGAGGTTTCTCACAGGAGGAGACAGGCATCGTGAAGTCTCAAAACTGGCCCACGAACTATCCAGCTAACAGCATGTGTCTGTGGACCATACGCGTTCCCAAGGGGAAGACCATTAAATTGACGTTCACTCATTTTGACGTGGAAGAGGCTGGCATCCTTTTTGGCCAGTGCAATGACAACGTGGTAGTCTACGACGGAACACAACCTGGAGCGAAAAAATACGGTGAGCGAGGACAAGGATGTTATTGAAAGCGTTTTCAAGGGCGTCTCTTTATGAGGCCCTTTAAAAACTGTGACATATTTATAACCTTCATTCATTCACACCAGACATATGTTTACCATATACTATCCACTAAAATGGTATGGCTTTCGTGCTTTTAAAAGGTCTATAGGCAATATATTAAATTAAATTTACTTCCTCACAGGGCCCTTTTGTGGCTCCAAAATCCCTGCCGTCATCGATAGCACAACCAATGAGCTTGTGATACGTTTCTTCGCCGACTTTTTCATCGAGGCCAAAGGTTTTCATGCACACTGGGCTACGGATTCCACGTTACCGACCCCGACTGAAGCTCCGGTGCCGCCCAACCCTTGGGATGACATCAAAATAGGCATGAGCAAATACACAAAGTCATTTCACAATTAACATTTAACATCATTTCCAGCTAATTAATATAAATTAAGAGCCAATAATATTTATATATGGGTGTGTGTGCAAAAACAGACTCTTTAACAATTCTCTAATCTTTTCTCTGCCATAGAAGAACCCAAGAATCTTTTTCAGTCCCCCAAAGAATCTTTCAGTTATCCATGAACCATCGTTGGGTGATTTTTATATTTTATAGAACCTTTTACCACTTTAAAGAACCTTTTATGGAATGGAATGATTCCATGGATAGTTTATCATGGAACCATGCCACTAAAAAAACCTTCATTTTAACTTTTTATATACTATATATGGCGTATGTATGCAGGTAAAATGTGGAGCGGGGCAGTACTAAAGCGTGTTGCATTGTCACATAGTTTTTGAACACGTCATATGTCAGAACAGCTTAGCACTCACTACAATTGCATAGCAGTACTCAAAACCACGCCGAACACCCTAGCAACGACCTGAAAAACCACCTACAAAGGCTGCTAGAAGCAAAAGCCCCGCCATAATGGTCATCATTTTCCAGTGCAGTACCAAAATACCCTTTGAAAACTAGTCTGTTTTTTTTTCTGGGTAATTTAGAGCGAGGGTTATTCACAGCTGAAATCATTGCGCGTGTTAGAAATCTCTGCAGATAAAAGCCTGAGCCCTCTTCTTTCACAGACTGGCCCGAGAGCTGCGGGAAGCCCACGATCCCTCCGGATGTCAACACTCGCATAGTGAATGGAGAACCTGCCAAAGCACACTCCTGGCCGTGGCAAGTATCCATGCAGGTACAGTTAAGCCTTCATCTAATCTCACACCTTAACGCGAGGAGATTTCAGCAATCCTATATTGCAGGAAAGATAATGTTTGCCATTTTATCTTATTAAAGATAAAATTCTGTTTATACAAAGCTAATGATATGTGAAATGAACAATGATATAACCAGGGTCGATGTGCTTGAGGTCAGTTATTAGTTCAGCTTGTTGCTATTATCATTATGATTATTATCTGTGTTTGCTAAGGGAAGCATCGATATTAATATACTCAGGACTAGGGATTTAAACAAACCTCTAATCCTAAGTATTAAATGTTATATGTAATGCATAACTTGTGCTGCATCAAAATAAATGCAGAAATTATTTTTATTCCCATTTTTGTTGAAGGTTTTGCGTGATTCTGAGCCTTCGCCCAAATTCGGTCATACATGTGGAGGAACTCTCATCCATAAGAACTGGGTCCTGACAGCTGCTCACTGCTTCATCAGGTTATATATAGACATACATGCATAAATACACACACACACACACACACACACTACATTGACAAAAGTATTCACTCACCCATCCAAATAATTGGAAACAGGTGTTGTAATCACTTCCGTCTATAAAATCAAGCACCTAGGCAACATACACACACACATATATATATATATATATATATATA
>NC_056699.1:24083568-24091190 GCF_018831695.1 Puntigrus tetrazona | reverse complement strand
ATACAATATAATTACAATTTTAAAGCATATTATTATTGCAATTGCAGTACATTTTACAATATTACAGTTCTTTCCTGAATTTTTTAATTAAATAAATGCAGCATTGATGATCATAAGAAATTAGTTTAGAAACATTAAAGATCATCTTACTGATCATTCTTAGAAAAAGCCAGTAAAAAGGCACATATATGAAATATCTATTTATTTTATATCTGGATGTTTCTTACAGGCACAAAATATGATGCTTTCGTGTCGGGTGGACATCGTCAACAAATGCCAATGCTAAATCAGTATCTTGGGATAAAATAAATGTTTGAGTGTTTGTAAGGGTGCAAATATTTTCCAACACAGCGCTGTCTGCGGCTGAATCGGTTCTCTCCAGACACGCTTTATCAAAGTAATGCCGTTTACTAAATGCTCAAAAGATGAAGAAATTGAAGGAGACCACTGGGGAGGAATGTTTATGGCAGTGAGGCGAGAAATCAAAGCAAGGACACAGCGCATGGGAGATTGGAGAGGTGCTGAGACGGGATGGGAGGAAGGACGGCCGCTCGATGAGGAGGAGATAGAGAAAGAGGAAGGCCGAGCGATGAGATAGAGCAGAGGCCCATGGGAAACAGGAAGGACATCGGAGTGCATGCACGCTAGCAGAAACACTGTAAACAAACTCGTCGGGGCCACGGGGTCCTCCAGAAATGCTCCCTGTTTACCCACCAATCCTCTTGTTGAAGGAACGATTCATCGTAAAATGAAAGGCAGCAAATATTTACAGAACCCCGCTCAGCCGATGCTGTGGTGTTGTGTGAAATCATGAAAGGACCCTTTGATTTCTGTATTCCCTTGGCCATTGATGATAGGGATTAAACAGACAGATGGTTAGGTAAGTAATGACTAGACAGGGAGTGTAAGGGGAGGGGCCTAATCTAAAAAGGTGGGGCCAAACACTAGCCTGTACAACTGAACAGAATTTCACCATGACAAAGAAGATTATAATTTCACAGTTATGAAAAATGGTAATTTGGCACCATTTGTACCTTCTGATGCATACCGAGGTCGAGGGGTTTGATTACTAGTCCAGTAATTGGCTTCTTTGCTCTTCAGAAATGTTGAATAGTACTTTTTGAACAATAACTAAAACAATTGTTAACCTCGTATCAGTATAGGAGAAAAAAGATTTTATTGTTGCGTGAACAATTATTAGATACGCTATCATTCAAATATTTGAGGTCAGGAAGTCTATGCTCGGCAAGACTGCGTTTATTTGATCATAAATACAGTAATATTGTAAAATATTATTGCAATTTAAAATAACTGTTTTCTGTCTAAATATATTGTTAAATGTCAATTGATATCTGAGGCAACGCTAAATTTTTACCATCTATATGCATTTTTTCGTGTCACGTAATGCTTCATTATTATTATTAATATTGAAAAAAAAGGATGCCCTGAAAAAAATAGAAAGTTTAAAAGAACATTTGAAATATAAATCTTTTGTACCAGTATAACTGTCTTAATTGTTAATTTTCTCAATGTAATGCATCCTTACTTAATATCAGTTTTGATTTAAAAAATATAGATTTGCTGGTTGAGAACTATACAATATATAGACAAAGGTGAAGTAGCATATTTACTTATTTCAAACAATGAACGGAGCACATTTATACCATCACATATTTCTTCTCTCACTATAGAGTTTTGGATGGAGGCGTTTTATGAGTGTCTCTTACACCAGAAACTAGCTGACGGAGATAATTGTTTTTGGTTTACTTTTTTCTCCTGCCCATGTTGTCTCAGAGTCTTTCAACCCAAAAAGCACTCAATCAAGTCGCCTTCCAAAATCAGATCAAAAATGACTGAGTGTGTCTGGGAAACCCCTCTAGGACAAAGGGTGAGTCTCACATAGTCAAACTTTTGATTCTATAAAATATGGACTTTGAATATGAAAAAAAAACATATAGAAATTGGAATTTAATGAAAATATTAAGAATGAAAGATATTTTGTTTTACGCTATTGCTAGAATAGTCAATTAAAGTCAATAGGATCTTTAGGATCACAACAATGAAGCTCACTGTTTTTCATTTATGTCATGCAGATGAAGAGTTTTACTTTTTGGGTGAACTATCATTTTAATTGCATTAATATGTGGATAATTAAAAGAAAATGAGTAAATGGAAATTTTTCAAACCCATAAATTAAACCCCATGTTTCTCTTCGGATCACAAATTAAGATATTTTTGATGAAAACCTTCTCGAAGACTGGCGCTGAAGAAAAGAAGATGTTATTTTTGTTTTCTTTGCACACAAAAAGTAGCCTCGTAGCTTTGTAGAAATTAAGGTTGAACCGCTGATGTCACATGGATTATTTTAACAACGCCGTCCCTTTTTTTGGTCTTAAAAGTGTCAGTAGTGTTGCTGTCTATGGTTGCTGTTTCCCAGTATTTTCATTTTTGTGTGAACTATGCCTTTATTTTTTGCTTGTGTGAGCATGCGATATACAGTAGTATTGAGCGCTGATGTGTCTGTTTATGGTTTCATGCTCATTGTAAACGTGAGGAGATATTGACAGTGACAGTTCTTATTTGATCTGGAGGTGGAGATGACTGGTCTGAGATGTGTGTGTGTGTGTGTGTTACTTGATTACAGATGGGACTGGGGCACTGTGACCGCTCAGTAGGACGGCCATGACCTTTGACACCTACCCAGCACGCCCTGACGCAAGCTCAATGTGTTCTCCAATAACACGGCATGATGAAAAGACAGATCCGGCATTCTGGGCTGCCGGTGGACTTCCTTTCCGAAGCCAAACACAAGCTGTGGAAATTGCACAAGGGGTTGCCTCAACGTGTCGCCTCCCCAAATATTAAATAGTTTGACTCTCAAGCCACAAGTTCACATTTTAACAGCATTCTGACAACATTTACTTTGCAATACACCATAGTTTCATTTTTTAATGAAAATAGTGCCTTACGTTCACTGAAGCATGCATTTTTTAAAATCAAAAATACAGGCATATTGTGAAATATTATTACAATTTAAAATAACCATTTAAACATATTATAAAATATAATTTATTACTGTGATTCAAAGCTGAATTTTCAGGATCATGACTCCAGTTTTCGGCGTCATATGATCCTTCGGAAATCATTCTAATACGCTCGAGAAACATTAATATTTTTGTGTACACCATGTCATTTTTTTAGATACTTTCATGAACAGACTAAATGTCTATTTTCGCTTTTGATAAATGTACCCAATCCTTGCTGTATATAAACACAAAAAATATAAAATTCCAGCATAAATCAAATGATTTTGTATGTCACGTTTTTATATTATAAGCATTAAATTATATATATAACTGGCAACCATAAAATGTCTTATAAACAAATATTCACACAGTATGAGAGATATTCTACATGTACATCAACTCTTACGCATGCATTGTTTGCAAGTCTTTTAATTCTCATCATGCGTTTTGACAAGCTTTAGTGCATTACGCTTGGCAAGAGTGAATTTGTGTAGGTGCAGAGGGCTCCAAACTCAATAACCCAGCATAACAAATTTCCCCTGTTGGGCCTTTTCCCCTCCCCAGCTTCATCCAGAATATGATTTTATTTTAATAACAGTATGTCTGCTTCTCGCCGTGTTATAAATCAGCAGATCACAGGACAGAAGTGGGGCTGAACGCTCAACTCATCCCCTCCAGACACTTTCCCTTCCTCTGAACATCACCTGTGTTCCCGCCAATAAAAGAGTAGCAAAAATCATCTCTCGCCTCAGACCTCACCCACCTCTAACTCTGCTTCTTTTGACTGATAAATGGCTTTCTTTTCCCCTTCTCAACTATAATTGTATGCTCTTTTCATCTTAATGTGATGTTTGTTTCCTGTCGTTTATTAGGCGGTGACTGGGAGCTTCACAGCTATAATTTTCGATTCGGGAGGGGGGTTGTCAGAACTGAAGCAGGTGAAAGAACCGCTGGATCATCTCCCAGCTTTATCATGAAGAGCGGAGGGTGAGGTTTCCTCTGTATTGTACTGCAAGTGTCTCTGTCGTTCTCGAAATCGTGGTTCCGTACGAAGCCAATTGCGCTCTTTTTAATCTTTGTCAAAATCGACATTTAAACAGAATTTAAATCATTCGAAATAAGACCGGGAACTGGTATTAAAGGAATAATTCACACTAAAATTAACATTTGCTTTAAATGCGCTCGCCCTGAGGCTATCCGAAATGTAGTTCGTTTTTGTTACCGGAACAGATTTGGAGAAATGCAACATTACATCACTCGCTCACCAATGGTTCCTGTGCGGTGAATGGGTGCCGTCAGAAAGACAGTCCAAACAGCTGATAAAAACATCACAGTGATCCACAAGCAATACACACCACTCCAGTTCATCAATTAACATCTTGTAAAGTAAAAAATGTGTTTGTAAGAAATAAATCCATCATTGTTACCAAACTAAACTTTCTCCTCAAAATAATATATAATAACGCTTCCTCCATTGAAAATGTCCATCTCCCTTTGTCCTCTCACATCACTGACATATATAAAAGCTGTTTTCGCTTTTAAACCAAGCTTAATCTGTGCATTTTCCTCTTCTGATTCAGACGAGGTGAAAGCAACAGTATGCATAGACTATTTTACCAGGAAGCAGCGATTTCAAGTTTAAAACATACCGATAGAACATTACTGATAGATTTGTCTCTTACAAACATGCTTATTTACAATTTATGAGATGTTAACTGATGAACTGAGTTTACTTGTGGATTATTGTGATGTTTTTATCCGCTTGGACTCTAAATCTGACGGCACCCATTCACTATAAAATTGATTAATCGGTCAGAAAATGACGCACGAATATCAATAATACCCGTGTAGTGCCTCCCTTGAAGTCCTCGACTTGAATCCCGCTATCATGTCTTATGAGCACTCTCATTTGATTTCTTAGCCGTCTGAGCCACAAATGACATCATGGTGACACACCGAAAAACGCTGCCAGTTGCATCTGCGATTTAAACGTTTCTTGCCAAAAATGTTACATTTTTATAGTATATACAATGCAGATTTTTCATAATACGAATCACTTCTGATGAATGAAATCCCATTGCGCCTCGCATAGGATATACTATGCATTTATTCAGAAATAAATTAGTTTACTAAGGTAAGATGGGCGCGAATGCCATTTTTAGATTTGAATTCTGTGATTTTAAGAACACGCACATGTATCGCTTTCACGCAGGATTTTGAAACTGTATTATATTGCAGCGGTATTAAGCATTTAAAGGGCAAATCAGCAATTTTTCCTTCCACTTTATAGGTCATTCCCATCCTCAGATTACAGTTGAACCAAATTATTAATCCACAGTTCCTGATCAATAGCAATGCATGCATGAGCGTCACAGCAAGAGGGCAATCTTTTCTGAATTTCCCTTCTGAAGCCAACAGTCTAATTCTCCTCTAGATTAGCAGTGCTCTGATAAATTATGCTGTGTTATGGATACATTCCTGGTCCTTCAAGGTTATATAACATTCAATATGCAGTAGAAGAGTGAGAGACAACTAAATTCAGGTCAGGACACAGCAGGACGCTTTCCTTTTCATGTTTGATCCAGAGGGGTCACTTCTACAAACTCATTNTTTTTTTTTTTTTTTTTTTTGGAAGGAAAAAAGGCAATTATTGTGCCTACTTACTGTAAAAGAAAAATACTAGGAGAGAGCTATGCCTCCAACGACCAGCGTGCATAGACTTGATGTTTGTTAAATCGTGATTTCTAGCAGTCTAATGTCCAGCGATGACGCAACGCTCGGCTCTTAAATGATGTATAAACTGTGTACGTTTGCCTTTGAAGTCTCGCTGAAATGTGGGCAGCTGTACGTTTTTGTCCTCATGATCAGGTCAGATACTCTCATGTTAGAAAACACGGTGAATTATTGGCCGTAATATACTGTTTTGAGAGAAATAGGGCTGGATTCCCCTACAAAGACACTTGACTAAATTGCATTAAAACTTGCATGTATAATATTGCTTTTATCACTGCTCATAAACATATATTCATTAGTCAGATACTTATATAAAGTAATAAAGTAACGCATTGAAGGTATATACATTTGATCAGTATGTATAGATTTCTAGTCAGTAATTGATTTGACTTTTTTTTTTTCTGTATGCCCACAAATAATTTATGGATTTAAAATTAAAAAATGCGTTTATTTGTAGGCTTTCGGTATATGTAATTCTTTTGTATTTAATTAGATTTTTATTTATTTTAATATGCACAATTCAAAAATACATGTTTTGATCTTTCTGGCAGCCTTGATGCATTTTATATTCTCTATCCCCAGTTACCATACGTGTATGCATTTATTTGATTTTAATTCAAAGCAGCAGTGCATTCATATAGTACACATTTTTATCAGTGTACGTGTTTATAATCAATCTGAACATTTTCCGGCACTAATTCTTGCTTGCAATGCCTTTAAAACGAATTAGTCGTTTTATTTTCTGCCATTAAAACAATATTTATTTATTTAAGTGCATTTTTTTTAAAAAATCTCGTCTGTGCAGACACATTCAATAATTGTCCGGAATCTGTTATTTTAAAATAATAAATGTTTTGATCTTGCTGGCTCAGAGCTGTGGCATGCCTTGATGTACTTTACATGGAGCCTTACATTTAAATAACCACGCATTAAAATAAATCCACACGGTTTACAATAACAACACATCTGTCCTGCTATGCATACATTTCGTTTTAAACCTGAAAGGTTCGATTGTTATCCCAGGAGTCAGTCTCAGTGAGTGAATGTGCGCGCGCGCGCGTGTGTGTGTTTAAGGCTCAGTTTTCCGCTACACTCTGGAATGTGGCCAGGCCCGTCTCTCTCTCTCCCTCTCTCTCCCTCTCTCTCTCTCTCTCTCTCTCTCTTTTGAATCCACATTCGGCTTTCCAAATCCAAAGCCTTTGATCTTTCTCGCTGTGTCTCCTTTACCCGGAAGAGAACCGTCGCTTTCCCTCTCAGCTGGGATGAAGGCGCGCGTGGAAATGTTGGCCCGTCTCCATCCTCACGCCATATATGGTCATACAAAGGCAGGGGATGAAAGAGGCCGCCGCCGCCAGATCAAAGGCAGCCACGGCTCCGCCCACTGACCCCACCTCCGCCTGCTTTATAAAGATCTGCCTCCTACTCCAAACTTATTCTCACGCAAGCCGCAGAAACACTTCCCAATGTTTTTCTTCCCCCTTCTTGTTTTCTGATACGCTGAGGGAGGGCTCCTTTAATTTATCTGCTTTTGTATATTTTAATCTCGCGGATTTTGTAGCTGCTGACATTCATGCTTTATTTATCGTGAGAATCTCGTAAAATCTAGTCAATTTGATCAAAACGATTAAATTAAAATTTGTGTTTTTAAATTAAATACTGCTAAAAAAAATGCGGATTTCCTAAAAGTGCTTAGCGGGAGAAATTATGTAATTGATTATTACGCTTTTTCCACCGGCCATTTTCAAACAAATACGCCTCCTAAAATTTCAGTGCAATGTGAATTTATTTATCCAATACGCTTTATTTTTATTTATTTATTTGAACGTTATTTTTAGGCCTATCTAAAGGTTTCTCGTACGAATA
>NC_056699.1:24081056-24083558 GCF_018831695.1 Puntigrus tetrazona | reverse complement strand
GCGATTAAACACCGTATGCTTTCATAAATAAGCTTAATTACATTAAACATTTAAATTTAGATTACCTTGAGAACAAAAGAAGCATTCGGGTCAACGTCAAGTATTCATTAAATCGAGCAATATGCATGAAAAAAATTGATTAATAAGATGACTAAGACGAGAACAACTTCCTAGATATTTTCAAACGGAATCTCATCTTCCATTATACAGCTGCATTAAATAAAATCCACGCATTAACATTTTACATCTTTGATGTCACCTTTTGCAACGTAATGCAGATCAAGCTATTAGTAGCCTATGTTTTTTTCCTGTTTTATTACTAACATTTTTTTGGTTGTTGTTTTTTATTCCAATCATTATTTTTTATGATCGTTTAAAAACTTTTTTAGTAATATTTCTTTCTACTATTTAGAGCACTAAATAGCAACACTAACAGAAAACATAACGTCACGTGCATTTTGCTTTTAAAGTGGTGATCAAACGTAGTAGTTCAAAAATAATTATTAACACTCATATAATGTATTATATTAGGCTATGCAATTGTGCCACCCATTCACCTTTCATTTCAATCAATTCAGTTCAATGAAGAAAACGTGCAAACAAAAATCTAAACGCACAAAGCATATTTAAAATCATAAGATAAAATATTCGTGGTTCCATCAGAAGTACATGCTTGACTGAATATGTCAAATTTATTAGGGACCTGCTAATTCAGATCTGTTTTCCAGCATTCCTTAAAATGTCCCCAGATCACTTCAGAAGTGTCCTGTAAATCCTATATTTTACGCAGACAATGCACTGATTTCACTCCTGAATCTCATTTCTAATTGGTTCGACTGACGGCGTTACGACACCGTTTTCGTTTCCAACAATCCCAAAATGAATCGGAGAACGGCACCAGCGTCTCCTACCTCCACATTCTGCGCTCTCCGTCCATTTGTTGGAAGCGACGTATAAAATCCCCCTTTACTTTCCTCAGGAGCGTCAGTCAACGCGTGCGCGCGCGCGCGCTCGAGCGAGGTGTCAATCAAAGCGGCGGCTTCCCTTTCATCTCTACAGTCAGTCAGAGATCAGGGGGAGGAGTACAGCACTACACTCTCTCCAAGCCCAACATTACTCTCAGTCTCTGCTGAGCGCATTTCTGAAGAGGGACACCTTTTTACCCAAGAAACCAAACGGGAATGACACACAGCATCTGAACTCCGGCACTTTTTTTTTTTTTTTTTTGAGTCGGGCTTTTTAAACAGCCAAAGCGGTCCTGCGTTCAACTCACGCGTCTAACTTTTTCGTCTGAGAACGCCACGGGAGTCGTGCTTTAACTTTTAAAACACGTCGCGTTTGGATCCTCGCGCGCGGCCGTAGACCAAACACTCGCGCGCGTGTTTGGAGTGCGCCCGGGCTGAAATTATACGGGGTTTTCTCGTCCAGCGCCTTCGCTTTCCGGGCGTTTGTAGGGTGAGGAGGACTTTCAATCACCCGAGAAATGCCGCAGTTGTCAGGTGGAGGAGGCGGCGGGGACCCGGAGCTCTGCGCCACCGATGAAATGATCCCGTTCAAAGACGAGGGAGACCCGCAGAAGGAGCAGATCTTCGCGGAGATCAGCCACTCCGAGGAGGAGGGAGACTTAGCGGAGATCAAGTCATCTCTGGTCAACGAGACAGAGATCAGTCCCAACAGTAACAGTCACGACGTGAGTACGCCTCGAACGCAGGTTGAAGGTCCCGTAGCATCCCCGTCAAACTTCACGTGTCCGGTTGTTGGGAAGTTGGGATTTGTTTTCAGATTGAGGAGTCGTGTTGATATTTTAACCTCCGTTCTGTGAACGTGTGTGTGTGTGTGTGTGTGTGTGTGTGTGAGCGTGGTTTAAATGGCAGAGCTGCACGTGTTAAAGTCAACAAACTCGTTTTAACACAGTCATTATTTTTAAGCGAAAAAAGGACTAGAAAGAACCACCGGAAACGGTCAGTATTGGCTTTAATCATCACAGAAATTATGTGTTTTGATAATTTTATGAGTTCGGGAACCGTAGGCTATTTACCCAACCGGTTATTAAAAATGTTTTGTTTGTTTTAAAAACCCACAGTCGTTATTTGATTGTCAGAGATGGCGGTGTTAATCAAATAGCTTTAATTTGTTTTACTAATCACAAATAAAACGTTCGCTTTTAAATGGATTTTATTTGAAATCTGCGTGAGATTACATTTATTAGGTTTATTCTAAAAATCACGTTAAACGGTTATCAAAAATAAAGTTAAAATAATGATGCAATGCTGCTACCCCTACTACTAATAACATTACATTATATTGTTTTTATTATTATTGCATTTTTAAAAAAATGTTTAATAATTTATTACAGTCTGTCAGATAATGGGTGCAATATGCACATATTTTAATATTTCTGAAACAGTTTATTATGCCTCTTATTGGTTTATTGTGATTTATTCTACAAATAACCAGTAAACTGAAACTTGCTTTTAATTTTTTTTTTAAATAATTATTAAT
>NC_056699.1:24079837-24080956 GCF_018831695.1 Puntigrus tetrazona | reverse complement strand
AAAAAATGTTTAATAATTTATTACAGTCTGTCAGATAATGGGTGCAATATGCACATATTTTAATATTTCTGAAACAGTTTATTATGCCTCTTATTGGTTTATTGTGATTTATTCTACAAATAACCAGTAAACTGAAACTTGCTTTTAATTTTTTTTTTAAATAATTATTAATATAAATTTTTAATATATATCAAAAAAAATGAGCACACCCAGTTTATGGTGGCGACAGTGTAATTTTTCTGTTCCTGTACAGGTTAAATTACACATCTTAATTTCACGCAAAGTAAAAAGTAAACAATTATTTCATTCAATTTTATTTCTCAATTTTGTGAAGCAGCTGTCAGATTCGTGTGCTGGTGTAAATGCGCAGGTTTATATTTTTGTGTTTCTCTGATCGTGTGCTTTTATCCATTTCTGCTTGGTCGTGTGCATCAAGTAAATTGAACTAAAGAATAATAAGATGCTTTGCTTTTATTAATGAAATATATTTCCTCCTGGCGTCAACAGCATGCGGGGTTACAGCTCGACATGAGAAAGAACAAACTGATGGGCTGAATGTTAATTGGGAAAGCAGCGCAGATCTCTCACTCTGCTGGAAGGCACCCAGAGGGAGCTGAACTCCAAATGGAGTTTATTTCCCGGCAGTTCTGATTCATAATGCGTAGTGCACGAGAATAGTAGCGAAGCCTTTCTTTTTCCTTCCTCAAGANAAAAAAATTCAAGTTATCTTTTCCTTACGGATGCCTCATGCTAAAAATATGACACGACGTGCCTTATTTTGTCAGCTTTGGTTTTAGGGTTGAGCAAATTGCTCTTGAGAAAGCAGGGGTGCTGAAAAAAAAAACCAAAGCAATGATATCGCACGTTAGATATTAAGTTGTTAATATCTCTCTCCTACATTTTTGAACAGGCAGCTAGACAGTCCCAAATAACACCAGACTCTTATCATGAGAAGCACAGGGACCATCCGGACGATGGTAAGTCATATGGCTTGGGAAAAATGTGTAATATTATAAAATCCTTTTATTTGGTGTCATTTTTTTGTTAACCGCATGCTTTACAAAATCATATTTTTATTCGCTTATATAAAAGCATACACTTGCAAGGAAAGTATATATA
>NC_056699.1:24079479-24079737 GCF_018831695.1 Puntigrus tetrazona | reverse complement strand
CTAAATATGCCTGCAATTCTTTAGATTTGTTCTTTTAATGAATTGGTCCTGAGGGCTTTGTGAAGGGAATTTCTCGGCCCACAGTCTGTTTGGTGTCGACACGTAATGACACGTGCCAGGGAAGTGCCCCATCTTCCTCTGACACGCTGGCCTCCAAACACACCGTCTGAGACGCTATTGTCAAGAGCAGCATGTTGCTGTGACGGCCCGGAGTTCATTTGATCTCTGTTTGCACCCGGGTCTTTTTTTTTTTTTTTT
>NC_056699.1:24079342-24079471 GCF_018831695.1 Puntigrus tetrazona | reverse complement strand
TTGATTGTCTCTCGCCCCTTTGTTCTCTGCTTGCTGTGAATTAGGATGCAAATGTTCAGCTAAACACTTCACCGGCCTCTAAACATCTCCCCCCCCCATTACATATAACACTAGGAACTGCTTGGTTTC
>NC_056699.1:24078011-24079329 GCF_018831695.1 Puntigrus tetrazona | reverse complement strand
ATAGAAAAAAAAAAATAAAAAAAAGTGAAATTTGTCCACGAAGTTCATTTTGATTTATTTTATTGGCGCTTGAGGCTATGTTAAATATTAGTGAACAAACTTCACGTTTAAGTCGTATTCATTCGAGCTGTTTTATTTCGTTCTCTCTAACAGGCAAGCATCAAGACATGTACAGCAAAGGCCACCCGTACCCCAGTTACCCAGGATACATCATGATGACCAATATGAACAATGAACCCTACATGAACAACGGCTCTCTCTCGCCTCCCATTCCCAGAGCGGTGAGTGTTTTCCAGCGCTGTTTTCGCTGTCCAACACTGACATTTTTCACTTCATCTTTCCTCGTCGTAGCGTGCAGCTCGGGGTTGCGATGTTCGTTTCTGATTGGCGGCGTGTCTGCGTCTAATGCTGTGACCCATATCTGCTCGTACTATCTATAGTTTTTAGTGTGGCCGATTAAACGGATTGCATTTTCAACACACTTACGCGTAAATGCATAGAAGTTACAGACGTTTGCCATCTCGATTATTATATAAAACAACCGCTGATGGAAAGAGGGGTGGGGGCTAAAAAAAAAAAAAGATGGTGGATACGCTAGCAGCTGTCCACCCTAATCCTGTTTGGTAGTTTTTGTGTGGTTAAGACTCCCTGTTTGGCAGTTGACTGGTGCCTGGAAGAGACGGCCGCTGCAGGCAGTCTGTGAGCCCGATGAGAGACAGGGCTTTCTCCGCTGAGCTCATCTCATCCATTGTTTGCACAGCTCTGAATTCAGCTCCTTTATCAGTCTGCGGCCGTGCGATTATAGTTCGGTTTTCGCCGCCGTAGCGATGGACGCCAAACAGAAGATGATGCTGCAGTTGACCTGTAGTTGCTCTAAGCCTTTGGGATAAATGGTTCTGACTTTAACGTTTTTATTGTTTAGCTTTTTTTTAAGGCAGTTTTGCTTGAGCATATGCATCGTTACACAACAAGATGTGGTTTAGTAGCGTGTTGGCAATTGGGTCAGCAGTGTACATCTGTGGGAAATTTTGTGATTTAAAGGCTTCGCTTAGGAGGTACAAAAAGCTGGGGTTTTTTTTAATACTGGTGCAAAGATTTTTGCAGAGGGGTTGCAGAATCATTTGCAGCTTACTCAAAATTTTATTTTATTTATTTATTTATTTTTACTCCGTGCAATAAAATCCCAATCATGCCAGATCCATTTCCTCAACCTCCTCCGCCTGTTGTCTCTCTCTCTCTCTCTCCTTTGCGGTGGCTCAAATATTCGGACACAGTATCTCCAAGGTCTGGGATCGGTTTTCAGCGAGATCAAAGGCAT
>NC_056699.1:24076193-24077911 GCF_018831695.1 Puntigrus tetrazona | reverse complement strand
ATTTTTTTTTTTTTTTTTTGCGAAGCAAAGAGATTTATAAACATTTTACAAATTTAAATCGTTTTTTCAATTACAAAATTTAAAGAAGCAATTACAGTTTAAATTCTTAATAGAATCTTTTTCAGTGTAATTATTGTCATTTTTATAACTGAAACTAAAATAAATAAATGTTGAGATTTTAAAACAAATGCAAAATGTTATTTATAATTGTCTTTTTTTTTATAAATATAACTACTATTTAGATACACTTTTTTTTTTTATTACCATGTGTATTATTAACAGACATATCTTGTTTGGAATGTATATCATTAAATGTATTTATAAACTACTCTTTATTTCAAAGAGAATTTTTAATTGTAATATTGAATAGTTTTTTGTTTAGTTTATAATTGTTCATTTAATTTCTTTGGCATCAAAATAAATTCACTCATCATTTGCAGTCTTTTTATAATACGTGTTTGCTTTGTACAATGAGTGGAAATCATTTTTACTCAATGTTCTTAATAGCATCACATTTATTCAGTTCTGCATTTTTCTTCTCTTTATTTTCTCCTATTTAAAAACATTAGGAACGGCTGTAAATTTTCTGTCATATTTTAGTTTTTGATCTTTTGTGTTGTCATAATTTGTGGCGGGCGTTTCACGCTGCCGGTCAGCGGCGGCCGAACTCCTAGTTTACTTAAGAAATTGCACGTGCGACCGAGGGGGGCCGTGGGAGCGTGGCGGCCCGGCTGAATAGAGGGAGGGGAGGCAATTAGCTGCCACGACGCCGGGGCTCTTTTACTTGTCAGGCTGGCTTTTGTGTGAGTCTTGTAGAGGACATTCCCAGGGTTTTGTTTTGGCATTTAGGGCCGAAGGACAGCAGCCGAAAAAGCGGCGAGGAGAAAAGGAGGGAAAATTTAAGTGCTGAAAAACAGTGTGTGCACTTTCTCGGTCTCGAAAAATGGAGGTAAATGTTTTCGTTCAAATGTATGAAGAAAACCAAAAAGTACAAATCATTTTTACATTTTAACAAAGGCTGGTTTTAGTTTTTTTGGCGGTGTGTTTTTAGATTGTAAACGTTTGAAATGGTGGCTGTGTAAGAATGACATTTGAAATAAAAAACAAGGGAGATGACACGCATTTTTAGACTGTGATAAAACATCTAAAAATGTTCATTTTAATTCGTTGTTTTAATTCCTCGTATTTTGGTGATTAATGTGAATCCAGACGACTCATATTTAGAAAAATTATTTAAAGCCAGCAAAGCGAAATATAAAACACGCACAAATAAATAAAAAGGGCTTGTGGAGTAGGTGCACCGAAGGCCTTTGCGAGCTTTGTCAGGTCAAGGCCATGAAGAGTTAAATGTGGGAGCTTTTTTATTCCCCTAAAAAAGAAAAAGAGGGAATAAAACAATAGAAACAAGACCCCACATTGATGTCACATCCATGTCAAAACGGAGACAAATACCTTTCTCCCCTTTTCCTCCGTCCTCCCCCGGATGGTGGGCTTAGAGAGGGGACTGTCAGAATCACACAGCTAAGTGACTGCTTGCCACACTTTGCTGATCTTGCCCTCCCTTTGTGGATGTTGTTTTCTCTTGTCTTTTCTCTCGCGCTCTCTCTCTTTCTGTCTTCTTCCCTTGCCTTGCTCGCTTTACCTTGTTGTAGCCAAGGCTTTTCAAGCTGCTAGTTCGTCTTTGGGCATCCTGGAGGCACTGCAGAACCCACACAAAC
>NC_056699.1:24061433-24076154 GCF_018831695.1 Puntigrus tetrazona | reverse complement strand
TTTAAAAAAAAAAAAAAAAAAAAAAAAAACGTATCACTTTGAGCTGGACCGACTGACCGCTGAAGGAAAAACCTGACGGAGAAATGAGTGATTATCCGCCGGCGGAGGACAGGCCTTGCCGGACGTCCTGAGACGCAGCTCTCGCTGTGATCCGCAAAAGAACCACTCCAAAAGAAAAAAAGAAAAGAGAAAAAAAAAAAAAAAAACGAACAATGCCGTGCGCGTGAACTTCTGTGTGTGCGACCCTTTGGTGCGGGACACACACATGCGCCCGCTCAAACACAATAGCAGTTTTGGGAAAGAAGCTAAGGTTGAAAAAGAACAAGAAGAGAGGGAAGAAAGGAGAAATACTCTTATTCGTTGGCGGGAGTGAGAGGTGGAGGACAGGGGAGGGCCGCGGCGCTGCTCATGTACCCGAGAGAAGGCCTTTCACTGGGGCTGGAGGAGAGGGGAGGAAAGACTGGCTCTCTGGCCTCTGGGCTGTCTCTCCTGCAGCAGGTTGGCTGCTGGCAATTCAGTCTTAATGCCTGGGTAAGTGCTCAGCGTTGATACACACGCTGTTTTCACGCTCCTGTGGCCTTTTAAAAATCTTCTTCTGCTTTTGTTAGACTGACTCAGTGCCAGGACTGTGGTAAAGGGTGCACTGTCATTTTATCTGCTTCAGAGTGGCTTAAAATGCCTGTGAATTTGTGTGCGTGTGTTTTATAAGAGCTAAGAGATAGATTGATGGTTATGGCGTTTGAAGATGTGCATTTAGTTAAAGTGGCGGATGAAAGAAAGTGAGGACAATATGTGAACAATATATGGCATAGTTATTCTTAGTGTTTATTTTGAGGTTTGAAATTTGCAATTAAGCATTTTTTCTTTATTGGTTTCATTTGACCTTTTATTTGATTATTAAAATGCATCAATATTTATTTGTTAAATAATCCCGCACTTTCATGTTGCAATATACATTTTTCTTAATCGTGTGATGTTTTTCTGTGTCATATTTGAAGTAAAACATGAAGGAAGTAAAAAATTTGGCACTGTGTTTTTTTCTGCACTGAGGAGAGAAAAGAGGGAAGTTGCTATTTATATTTTCGTAGAGAGTCATAGTTAGGCTTGTTTTGTTTGTATGCATTTGTGTGTGTGAGCAGTGGGCGGATGAGGGTTGTTATAGTGATGGTGACATCATCATAGTTTCACGTTCTTTTGAAGTTCTTCTGTCTCATTTCGAGCTTTCTTTTCCCGATCGGATAAGAGCGCACATTGGATGCGTGGATTTGGCTGCATCTGTTTCTTGCTCATTTGAACATTCCCGTACATTAACAAGCGTGGATGTTTTCTGCATTGTGTCCACTGTGCTTGGATGCAAGCCACTGGCACATACTCTTCTAGAGTTCAAGTCCTTGGCAGCTTTTTTTTTGCTTGCTCTGGAATTTCGCAGGCCTGAGAGCCCCTCTATCCATCATGAGGATGTCACACCCCCTGCGTGTCCCCCCCACCCCAGCCCCACTACAGCTCATTAGAGCCCACAAGCTCCAGTGACAACTCATCATATCATGCCGTAAAGCGGAGAGAGGCGCTCAGGCCCTCAGGGGCCACAAGGTCGCCACCTTCACATTTTGTCTTTAAATTGCTCTGCAAGGTGCCACCAAGCGGAAATGCAGCGCCAACAGCTTTTTCCTGCTGCTGTCCGGCCCTCTGTCTCCCTCTTTTTCTTGTATGTCTTCCACAGGCCTTTCAAAGAATTAACAAAATGTACAATAACCAAATAATATATTGTGTTTTTTTCCCTAATAATCAACTAATATTTACTTGCTATCAGCGATTCATTTTTTTTAAATTGTTATTATTATGACTTTAAATTCACTTACTATGAAATCAATTTAGAGAAAGGAAATTAGATTTGTGTGTATATTTATTCTAACAATTTTCTGCTTAATAATTTTATTGCCTAAAAGACACTTTTACAGTCACTATGAAATTATCTTTTTTTTTTTTTTCGTGTAATAATCAGCTGATGTAAGATTTAGCGTGAGTGATATTTAAAATTTTTAATTGTACATTTTAAATTATTATTATGATTTATTTAGGTTATGATCATGGAAATCTGTGTAGTAAATATATATTTTCTGACTATGTCCTACACTAATTTTATTTTATATTTTATTGTGTAAAAATAACATTTACTTAATATCTCGATTCTTGTACATTATAAAATTTAAGTATTATGATTTATTACAATTAAGATTTATGGGAATTTATATAGTAAATATGTTTTTCTAAACATAATTTTTCTTGTGTTTTTAAATATATAATTGTTTAAAAAATACAATGAAATTATATTTTCTTTAAAACTACTTTTAAAGTCATTCTTGTGATAACTAAAAAAACGTAAAAACTTGTGTGTGTGTGTGTGCATTACTTCGTTTGTGAACGAGAGAGTGAAGGATAGGATTTGATAGACGCTGCATCAAAATGAGTGTGACATGCTCTTCTAAGACAAACAGGCCTCTCCATGGCCTGTCCATTAAAACAGACCAGGCTTTTGTAAGACCACCACTAGGGGTCACGACCTCAAGCAGAAACTGTCAATCTCATTGGTTCGGAGGAGGGTACGCATGTCTACAGATTTACTCAATGGGTATACAGACAGATTTGTTGACACACATTAAGAGTATTTTATATTTATTTACCTCGTTCAAACACATCCACAAACTTTTTCAGGAAATCACCACATCTGGAAATCAGCCTTTCGTTTTTTTTAATATTATCGTTTTTATTTACCTGGTTATGCGAATTAGTCCTTTAGCCTTTTGTCGTCTGTGTAGTTGTGATGGTTGTGGTGGGAGGCATTGGCAAACGATTAAACAGGAAGTAGCCCGCTTTCTTTGCACATAATAGGGAAAAAGACGCCCACATATTTTCTTTGTGTTCCTTGTGTGGGTTTATTGTGCGTCTCGCTGGACCTCCGTGTGTCAGTCTCTAAACTCAATGAGTTGTTTAGAAGTAAGGTTTTAAAGAACGCTTATTCTGCGATTGTTAGCGTCCGACAGTATGCGGTTGTCCGATGAGAATGCACGGGCGCATACGTAGGTGGTCTTCCTCACTCCCCTGAGTTGCTAGAGACAATTAGCCATGTCTGGAAGAACAGGGTAAAGCCATCGTACAATAGCAGCGGGGTCAATAGAGCCAGATTTATTGTGAGGCTTTTCTCGAGACTGAAGACTTAATGGAGTTGAATAGCACTCGGAAAGGAAATAGTTTGAAGAATGTGTTTTTGTATGGTGATTATCCATGTTATTTTTGTCCTGCTGTGTGTCTTGTCGGGAAGGCATCATGACAACAAAGAAAAACCAAATAGAAAAGTGTTTGCGTGCAAGGCCTAAACGCAGGTCTACGTTTTCAGTAGTCATTTAGCAGGCGTGCGAAGAATAAAAGTTAAAGAAATTCCATTTCTAGTGACCTTCTTTTTTTTTCTTCTTAGGGTCTTGCTGATCCGTTCAGGTGGAGAAGTGGGCAGAAACGCTACTGTAGCAAGCCGTGATAGCATGCTGCGCTCCCCAGAAGCCAGATAAACGGGATGCCCGGCTATTATTCGTGTGGCTGTGTGGCGTTTGAAAGGGGTTCTGTTAGGCCCAGTGACTGTGATGTAAATCATTTGGCTTGTCTCTGGGTGAATGTGGCCGCAGTGGACAGCCATTTGGAGCTGTCCCTCAATGGAGAGGCCCTGGACAAAAGAACTCATTTAAATGGCTACTAAAGCCTTTCAGCGCAGGGAGAATTGACAACATTCTTTCACATCATTACTGAGGGGGAGGTTACGGGGTAGCTCGCGGTGGAGGGGTGTGCGGCAGCGCTCCCTTAATGGCAAACTCGTCAGCTGTGTTTGGCAGCTGTCATCATCCCCGTCTGTTTTTCTGATGACAGGTCTTTCTTTTTCAAATGTATTTTTATATCTTATCTCTCTGGTTGTTTTTCTCCATGGCCTCGTGCTTTCCTTTTCCCATTTCTCTTTCTGTCTCCACACAGTTTTCTGCTCTCAGGGGCCCCGAATACGTCCCCAGAGCCCCTTTTCTTTCCTCGAGCTGCTCTGTTCAGTTCATTAATCTTTCATTGGTAATACGGCAGAGCGGAACGCCCCCCAATGCTGGAAGTGGCCTCTCTCTGTGCCTGTTTTGGGGCCCTGGATGGACACTTCAACCTCTCAGGCCTGGGCCTTGGGGGACTTTCCGTTCTCAAAGCTCCGATATTTTAGTCCTGACAAAAGGATGGCTCACCTCTGCTTTCATAGAACACCTGACATTCAACACCATTGAAATCTGAAGTGCTGGATTTAATTTGGCACGTTTTAAATAAAGACAGTGGCCCCTATGTGCCCTTTTCCGCATGTGCTGCGGGACATGCACAGCTGCCAATCAGACACCCGCATGTATGCGAACGGCTCACGGCGCGAGATGTTTTCCTGTCAGTCGGCTCGGTTTGAGTCGATTTATGCAGCGTCTTAGGAAGCAAATCCCAGTCCACGTGTGGCCCGTCAAATCTACGGCACGGCAGTAATCTGGTTAGGTCGCGTGTACTGGGAATACACTAATGCCAGGCCATGCCTCAGCACCCCTCTGCTCGGCTGTAATCTTGGGTAATTGAAAATGGGGCCTGTGCCACTTAAGAACACAAAGAGCAGATTACATAGCTAAAACCAATTTGACCAAAATGCAGAAATGGATTTTCTCTCTTCCCCTCCACCCCTCCTCTGCTATCTTTTATAATGCAAACCCCTTTCCAAAACCAGACCCTGAAGGAAGAGGAAGGGGTGGGAGAATGAGATGTGGGTAGCCCGAAAAAAAAAAGGAGGGAGAGCAAGAGTGTGCTTAGATTTGCTGTCATTTGGTTTATTAAGTGATTGTTTTTTGGTCAGAGACAATCAGGCACTGTGTGTTTTATGTATCCAGTGACTGTTGAATCAATAATGTGCGTGTCTGGAAGTGTTTTTAATTACAAACCACAGCATTCTGAGAATGGGCTTGTGGTCTGTGATGGACGCAGAGTTGAAATAGAGGCGCCGGTGTGTTTCTGCCTCAACCCAAACATGTATTAACAGCTTCTTCTTCCTCTTCTTCCCACCCCCTTCCCTCTCTTTTTCTGTTTCTTGCCAGTCTAATAAGGTCCCCGTGGTACAGCACCCTCACCATGTGCACCCGCTCACACCTCTGATCACCTACAGCAATGAGCACTTCACGCCTGGGAACCCCCCTCCACATCTACAGGCAGACGTGGACCCCAAAACAGGTACATATGCATGCACATCTTCCTTTACATTCATGAATTTCAAAACAGGCAGGACGAAACCCAAGGCTAACCTTCAGGCCTGGTTAACTAACGGCGCTGTCACGGTTACACCGTGTGATCTCAGCAGTCTGCATTCACAGCTACCTGGTAAGATGCATCAGAGCGTTTCAGAGTCGTCTTGGCTCAGGGCCAAGGGTGCACCCCTCCTTTTGTGTGCATGTTGAGATGGAGCTGTTGACCTGGGTCGGTTAAGCCTGTGGAGCCACTTGACTTCTGGGAGATGTAGCTCTGTTACTTAACTGCGGGATCCCAAAGCTATTCTTTTTCTGATTCTAAAAAATGAAATCTCAGTTTCTGATGACGCACAATTCGGACAATTGTGAAATCTATATTTCTCAACCAGGATGAAAACTGTATGAGCAGGAGGTTTACCAGGAAACTCGATTTGAAGGCTCATGTTGTATCTGTCAGGATTCTCATCTCAAAACAAAAAAGATTTCTGTTCAGGTGTGATATAATGTCATTTGGTGGTAAGTTTCAGAATCAGATTATCACACATAGAGGCATTTTCCTCTTCTGCAACACTATACAGTCGAACAGCTGCTCTTCAAAGCTGTCGACAACCTGCATGTTGATTCTAGAGAGCCTTTTTCTGCTCTCATAACAGACCTTATCACTAAGGGCCTCTTTAAGGACTCAGAGACTGTTTAATGTGCTGCTTAATGGCTCGCTTAATTGAGTTTAGAGTTTAATTAATTAACAAATTGTATTAAGACCGCTGTATGCAGTGCCAATGTGCTGTGGAGGCATTGTTTTCCTTGTTCTGCGTGGCTAACGTTAGCCGGCAGTATCAAACAGAATTTCTTACTCGCTTTAGATCTTTTAGCTTTAGAGCGACTACTTTTTGGGCAGTTTTATTTTTACAAAATTAAATTTAGAGGCAAAATAGCATAAAGTTAACAAAATTTGAAGCACACCGAGTCAGTCCTAAGTCAGCTAGCTTGTTTGTCATTCACATTGTTGCTAACTTATGCTATTGTAAATGACTCAATTCTTATTTAGGGTTTGTTTTAAACCTTCTACCCACCACATGTAACGTTAATAATGTGGTCAGTTGGCTGTTAAACTCTACTGTTTCCGCACTTGAACAGACATCCACCGCTAATGTGTCAGTCTCTCTTAGCACATGCTGCAGTGTTTGCGTTGCTGACTTGTGAACCTCAATTATCGCCCGTTGTTAATCCTCTGATTCGATAGACAAATGTGACAGGGCTCTGTATTTTTTCTCCTCTCCCCCGTGTGCCATACAACATCGTGGCTGCCTCCACAAGCTTTGATCAGAACGTGTGATTTAGAGCTGTGCATGTGAGCTCAACCTCCTCCCTCTCCCACCTCCCTCTGATGTTGACTTTGTTCAATTGTGTATCTCACAAAGGATAAATTTAACACTTAAACTTCATCGGGGAATTTCTGTGTCAGGACAAGAGCAGAAACATTTTCACACCATTCACATACACATCTCTGTCTCTTCACTCTTTTCTTTGCATTTTTTATATTTCTCTTGCAGGAATCCCAAGGCCTCCACATCCTCCAGATATATCTCCCTACTACCCCCTGTCACCTGGCACTGTAGGCCAGATTCCCCATCCGCTAGGATGGTTAGTACCACAGTAAGCAGCCCAATTTTATTCCTCTTCTTCTGTCTTTGTGATTCTGTTACAACATGATGTACAGTGCGGTCCAAAGTCTGGGATCTTGAGAATTCTTTAAATTAATCAATTATTTTTTATTTTTAATATGCATCAAATCCTAATAAAATCCAAATAAAATCCTTAATAAAATATTTCAATTATATCAGTGCTTATTTTAGTTTACAAGGTTCCGTTTGATTGTGAATCGCATATCCCAGGTTTTTTATTGAGGACATTTTTAGACTTTTGGGCACCACTTTATATATTATGCCATGTTTAAAACTGCATTTGTTCAAATATGCTGCATTTTGCCATTGTGTATCTTATATTCGCCAGTCCTTCGTCTGCCTTGCAGTGGGCCTATGGGTGTTTAAGATGCAGTTTGAGACTTCGGCCATCACAGAACATTAAAAGCTAACTCTTAACCCTCTGTACAGTTTATACATTCTGGAAAGGCACCACTGGGGCCCACAGCAATGCACCCATGGCTTTCTTCATCCCCTAAACTCTAAATTGCCTCTTTGTGGCAAATGCTATTTTGCATGTCTCTGTATTGTCCAATTAGAGTAATGAACTGTGATTGCCAGTATTTTACCCACAATTCCACACGGGGGCTCTCCCCTGGTAACTCTTGTCAACACTTGTTAATATGACAAAAGGCTACAAATTAAGCTCTGTTAATTTAATGTTTTCTCACCGCGATCTAAATACCGAGAGAGCCCCAAGCGCAGCCACAGCCCTTTGATTCTCTGCACTTTATTTTGGTATAAATTTACATTCATTATTGTTTGTCTTTGGATGTGTAGACCTCAATTAGCGTGATGGCTCCATTAAAGGGGCCGGTGCTTCGTCTTTAATTAGCACAACAAAACACCTAGTTTCAGCTCAGGGAGAGGGGCCTCCATCGACACCAAGCGCGGGGTTATGAAATTTAATTAGCCATTCCTATCAGATTTGTGGCATTCAAATTGTTCAGAGTTTGCTTCCCTTTGATCTGCGCTCTGCAATCCCCTAGATTTTTGTTCTGATCAAATGAGAATAAAGCCGCCTGCATAGAGAGTGCTTTTTTCTCTTTTTTCATCCCTTCCTTTACCTCTCTTCCTTTCTTCTTTTTCTAGGCAAGGTCAACCAGTTTACCCAATCACGACGGGAGGTTTCAGACACCCCTACCCAACTGCCCTCACTGTCAATGCGTCCATGTCAAGGTGAGTTGAGCCTTGGGACGGTCGACTCGCTGAGAACGCGAGTGTGTCAGAACCCTTGCAAACTTCTCCCTTAAGGAGAGACAGCTCTCGCCTCAGTGTTCAAAAAGACGGTCCCGTGTGATCCGCTACGTATTAAAATATTAATTGTTGTTATCATTTTATAATGAGACCCCTAAAGAACGTTTACCCTGACTGAATGGCAGAGAACGAGAAGACTGTCAGTTTAACTATGGTCACATGCAGATTTCGGGGCCCGTCTTTGGACTCTGAGCGAGAGCTTTGTGTGGCCCATTGGGGTCTGGTTCAAGTGGCGATTTGGACTCAAATGTCCCCAGGAGAGCACTAATGGTTGTGTGTGTGGGGGGATTGTGGGATATGCGTGTGAGCGTTTGTTTGTTTTAACTGTCGCAGTGATTGCTCACTTGTGACTGTTACTCATCTGTTATGTGAGAAGTGGGAGGTGTTTGCTGTAGATGACAAATCGCAGCTCGTTTTGTAGCTTTTATGTCATTTAAACACAAAAGTCAGATGCAAACAGCTTCATTTGGTGGTCACCTTCTTCTACATTTACTCGGCAGTTCCCCCCTAATCGTAAACATACGATACTCTTTTTCGCAATGATGATGAATGTGAAGATGATGATGATGATGGTGGTAGTGGTGAGACTAGCCAGAGAAGCACAGAGGCAAATCTGGTTTATAGTTTCGAGAAATGGAGACCAACTCAAGCTCGGCCTGTGTCTCCAGACAGGGACAAACTCTTGTTTAATTGCAGAGTGATTGGAAAAGCAGCTCTGGCGGCCTGGCGAGCTTAGACCAGAGGACGTTGATGGATAAATGTGAGCAGGGAGGGAGGAACAGGGAGGGGTTTTGTGCGCCTTAAACACTGGCTTGGGTTTAAGTGTTTTTGAAGGAAGAAAAGCTTCAGAGAAAATACTCAAAACTCAAAGAAATGGCCCATACAGGGTTTCTGTTCAGAATATTAGGATGTTTAAACATGTTTAAAACATTGGGCCCTCATTCATGAAACACAAGCGGAAACAAATCTGTGCAAAATTCTTGATTCATTAGTATAAAAATTTACTCAAGAACAGTTCATCCATTAAATTATGCTTGCGAAATTGTATATTTTCAGGTACAATTAATGAACAAATTTATACATAATATGTAAAAAATGTAATCCGAAATGAGAATTATTATTGTGTGAATGATTCGTATAACTTTTTTTCCCTACAAATCTAGTAAAATTAGCTTTACTAACTGTTCATTCTTGTGCATATTGACAAATTTATGCACAAATGAGCGATTCATAAAATGAAATGAGCAGAACAAATGTCAGTAAAACAACATTTAATGCAAACAAAAAAATTCATAGGAATAGCTTATGAATAGTGTATTCTTGAACCGCAAATTACTTCATGAAACGCGAGCAGAACAAATTTCTTCGTAAGTAAATCATAAAAGAAAGTAAATTATCTCAGTTAATGCAGCAAATTTACACAAGAATGTTTAAACAAACAATTAACATTGATTCTGCTTGCGTGAGTAAATGAAGCTCAACCTCGTGTTTGCATCTAGTATATTTTCCTTGTCCTCACACAGTTTAAATTGATCAGGCCAAACATAACAGCTCTGAAACACAATATTTAGCTCTGCAGTGATGATCAGAGTGCACTGGCAGCTGCTCTGCGTATGAGCGCAAGGTCTTTGCAGCTGGTCCCGACTCTTAAAGGTCCATTTTTTTTAACAGCTGGCTCTGAAACTGAGGCTTCACACATTTGACACCAACAGCTTTCACCCCGTGTGTGTTTTGAGGTCTCGGCTCCATAGAGAAGTCGTTTGTACCCTGCCAAGGCCTGAAAAGAGGCCATTCCACCAGCTCCGCCGTTAGGCGCCCGAGCAGGTCTGCAGCCTCTGCTCCGGCGCTGGACCTTCACTTAAGTGACAGCTGATTCTGTTCTAATGAGGCCTTTATATTGTGATCATCCTATTTCCAGTGCAGGCTAATTGAATCTTCTGAATGGGGGCTAGGGGGATTGGTGATGTGCTGGGGAAGAGCTAATGCGTTTTGATAATCTGTAATTGAATTAGCATAGATTAATAAGTGGTGGTCTTGTGTCTCTGCGGAGGGAAGGTGCTTTAGCATGTTTGTGTCAAAACCGGCGGCGTCCGCTGTCACTGGCCTCCTGCGCAAAATAATGAGCACCAGGAAAAGGTTTCATTAATTGTGTTTATGGTTTTTCTGTGAATAAAGAGGGCGAGAGAGAGAAAAGGAGGGGGAAGTCTTCTGCTTTGTCTTCTTTCACAGTCAGTGGACGAGAACTCCAGGAGGCCTCGGGATTAAGAGACACCCATATGTTGCTCTCCGGTGCCTGTCTTCGGCTCAGAGAGATTCTGACGGCCCTATCTGCCGCCATTTATTATGCAGTTAGCACACAGGGCTTCATGTAGCGATCTGCTTTTCACCCAGGTAACACTTCAGCCTCCTAGAAAATACATTTCAGATCACGAACGGATTGGGCAAATGAGCTACATAGTTTTGATAATGGGGTTGGAGTCGTACAGGTGTATCGGCCGTCCCGGGTGACAGGGGGAGGATGTGTAGGCCCCTCGGCCCCTGCCCGTTCCTGCCCTTTGATATGTTCTTCCCTTCTTTTTCAACGAAGGAAGAGAAAGCGAATGACAGACAGAGCGCACCGGCGGGGTCATTATACATTAAACAGGCGCCGAGGCCATCGCTCCGATTGGCAATTAAATGGCACTCACTGACACTCGGCTGGTGTGGAAGAAGATTGAGACATTGGACCCTGCAGGGGCCCTTCTCGGCACACCTCTCTGTCTCGCTCTTCCCTCAGCAGGGCTAAATTGGTGGCAGGCTCCGCTGCGTGCTGATGAGCGCAATGATGCCCTGCGCTTCAAAGGGATGGCCGTCATGTTTAAACCATAACCTGGGCCTCGCTATGGCAACAGCGGCACGGGTGGGGGCGGCTCTGATGGGACAGTCAGGAGGAAAAGGAGGAAAAAATTGGACGGCGGAACAGAGGAAATTTTAACAAGTATGCAAGGACAGAAAGAGAAAGAAAAAAGGTGGGGGCTAATGATCACGCCGCTGCAGCCACAACGCCGGTCCCCCCTCGGTAGAAGCGGACGGGCGGCCCGGATGACATGGCACAAACACAAATGTGTCAGGGATGAAGGGAAGAGAGAATAGGAGAAGAGAGATTGGGGGGAAACACAGTCCCCAGAGAGAACCTCCAACAGAAACTAGTTGTTCCTTGTGAGTTTACGCTCATCATTATATTCTGGCTCCAAGCCATATAGCCACACTCAAGCAGATAATGAGCTGTTTGAAAAAAAGAATTATTCCTTCTCTTTTTTTTTCATCATCCTTCATTCTTTCTCTCAGATTTGTGTACGGCCATGCACAACTGGGACACACTACAACACACACACACACACACTCAGGCACAGATATGTTTATTTGTACACTGAGGAATTCTACAGATCTTTATATAATGCTAGGGGATGATATTATAGATAAGTCCTTCAATCAGCCAGGGGACATTTTAGTTTATGTTTGAAGGAAAATAATCAAATTGCAAGTAAATGAGAACAAAATGACCACCCTAAATGGTCTTTGAAATGACCACACTAATCAAAAATGTTTTTTGGAATTTTTGAAAATGCTCATGAAAACAGTTTGAACCTATTTAATTTATTCATAAATATTTGAGGTATGTGAGTCATCAAAACGCATACTTTTTACAAAATTTAATGTTTTCACTACCGCTGAAATGAACAAAGCCATGTGGGTGGAAGAAAAATAAAATTAACCAATAACGTTATATCCCACTCAAATCCCAGTCAAAGAGAAATATTTGAATGTTTATTTTGGCTTATTTATAATGAACTATCATGTGTGTTGTTTTAAAGAAAACTCCCTAATTCCCTAAGACTATGTAGGTGGGAAAATATATTATAAAAAATTATACCCAAGAATATTATAGCCCACTTTGTTTTCAAGGCAAAATAAAAATAATGTTTTGATCATTACTATTCATTATTGTGGTCAGATTATCGGTTCATGTTATTCTGAAGGAAAACATGTTACATATCAAAACTCTCTGTATTTAAATGACTTTTTTCTTTTGCTTATAAAATCATATTGCTAATATCAACCAGTAACTTAATCATAGCCCACTTTTATGATGCAATCAAATCATTATGGATATATTTATATCCTTGCCAAAATTCACTCCACCTGTTTTATTTATTTTCGAAATGCATCTCGTTGTGTTTCATGTCGTGGAGTTCTAGATTTTAGATTTGTCATCTATTGCCGTTTCCCTTCTCCCACATGACAGATGTATTAGGTTACTGCTGCTTTGTCTTTATAGCCAGTTCTAGCATGTGTCAAGTCTTTAGCTAATAGTCATTGCTTTGCTTTGTGAATGTGTGTGTCCATCCATCATTTCACCCGTGTCCACTCTGACGATTTACACAGTCTTCTCTCCTCCAGGTTCCCTCCTCACATGGTGCCCCCCCACCACAGTTTGCACACCACAGGGATCCCCCACCCAGCCATCGTCACGCCCAACGTCAAGCAGGAGTCCTCTCACAGTGACATCGGCTCCCTCAACAGCTCGTGAGTTCACCTTACGCTTTTCAGTTCTCTAAAAATCCAATGCCGTCGGTATGCTGGTACGCACACGCTAACATCTGATTCCTCCCATTCGCAGGAAACATCAGGATGCGAAAAAAGAGGAGGAAAAGAAGAAGCAGCCGCACATAAAGAAACCTCTGAACGCATTCATGCTTTACATGAAGGAAATGAGAGCCAAAGTGGTGGCAGAATGCACACTGAAAGAGAGCGCAGCTATCAACCAGATCCTAGGCCGAAGGGTGAGCGCCTCAAACGCATTGTGCAAAGTAGCTCAGACTGTCTCAACTACTAAGACCACAGATTGCAGTGTTGTCGGCGGTGGAAAAACACTGTTTCTATTTCTGTGTAATAGTAATCTTGCTCAATGTTGCTACTGGGTAAAAGTACAATACTAGGGGAAGGGGAAATTTTAATGACAGTCGTTGTTTGAGCCTAAAATATCATTGGTCTCTTCCTCTGCGATGGCCACATTTTTTATGGGATGTGTGTATTTCTTTATGTGCAGTGGCATGCTCTGTCTCGAGAGGAGCAGGCCAAATACTACGAGTTAGCCAGGAAAGAACGACAGCTTCACATGCAGCTGTACCCCGGCTGGTCGGCACGAGACAACTATGTAAGTTTTTAAGTTTTCAACAAGTAACAATTGTTCATTCCCTCCCCAGGAGCCGCAGAGCAGTTTAAAGCCATCTAGATGTGTATTGAATATCGCCCAACAGCCTTTGGAGAACCTTATTTATTATTATATCTGGCTGGACTTAGTTGGTATAAGCTGGTTTGGCTTCCCCAAACCAGTCTAAAAGCAGTAAAAGAGAGCTTCCTAATCAGCTAAGACTGGAAGACTTTTAAGTCCATCCACTCTACGTGTGCTTTTCCTCAGTGCAGTCAGATCTAGTTCTTTCCACTGCTTTCATTAGTATTCTACTGGTTCACCTAAAAAGAGAAAGGCGAGCTGAGATCAGAGTAATTAAATAACCACAGGGCCTAAACGCCTCGCAGCTTTGATGAAAGAGGACATCTCTCTCTGCCGCCAGAAATGGGGAACGAGCGTACCGTTTACTGTTTCGCCGGAGTTTCGCCCCTGACAAACGGCCCCACCGCCCAGCCTGTCAACTCTCCTTGGGAGTCTGACCATGTTTCTTGACTGGCCTAGTCAAAGTTCCTCAACCAGAGCATGATAATCGCTCTGTCCGGGCCCGACCTCGGCCTCAGCGCAATCACGGACATATCCGATGGATCCGTAGCCCGTTTTCGAGGAGGACAAATGCACTGAAAGTTCTCTAGCTCCGCTCTTCCCCTCCAGTAAACCGAGCCGCTCAAAGAAACCTCAAGAGCTTCCAATCGTTTCACAATGAAAGGAAAACTAAGCAGCAGCGAGACAACAAGGAATAAACAAAAGGAGAGCAATGGAAAGATAGGGAAAGTTCTGTTTTGTCCTGCAGTGGCATTTCAAACCTTCAGGCTCTTACATGAATAAATAAATCAGTGAAAACATTGGGCTCTCTTGTTCATTTCATGTCTTGGTCTTTTCTGCAATATAATAACTAAGGTTCCTGTCTATTTCTCTTTTTCTGGCGGGTAACTATCAGGGGAAAAAGAAGAAGAGAAAAAGGGAAAAGCAGGCAGGAGAGGGCAATGGTAAGTGAGCTGCAATTATCTCTCATATTAAAGCAGACCCATCATCTGTCACAAGTGTGACATCTCAAAGATGAAAGTCCAGCCTTTTTTTTTTTCTTATCTCTTTTTTGTGCCTGCCTCATTTTGTATATAGCTATGCTACCCAATGCAATATTTACACGATAGACTGCTTGTTATCCCCCTCTTCTCCCCTTGCCCCATGTCGAGCGTTAATAACATTGAATATGCATGACCCCCACCACCTCCTCCCCTCC
>NC_056699.1:24058012-24061333 GCF_018831695.1 Puntigrus tetrazona | reverse complement strand
GTGTGTGTGTGTGTGTGTGTGTGTGTGTGTGTGTGTGAGTGTGTGTGTGTGTATCTGTGTGTGTGTGTGTGAGTGTGTGTGTGTCTGTGTGTATGTGTGTATGTTTGTGTCTGTATGTGTGTGTGTCTGTATGTGTGTGTGTCTGTATGTGTGTGTGTGTGTGTGTGTGTGTGTGTGTGTGTGTGTGTGTGTGTTGACCTCTCTCTCTCTCTGATCTTCATCTCCACAGGGCAAAAAGAAGCGGAGGAAACGGGACAAGCAGCAGGACCCTGGCACAGGTAGAGTTTTGTGTTTTCTCATGCATTAAGAGTGAGTCGTGTCCAGAAAGCGGCCCCCGAGCGATCCCCAGCAGCACTAGCGCTCTAGCTCTCCGAGGAACAGCTACTCACTAAACTCTGCTCTGTTCTCATCAAACTGCAGCCGAAGCCCTTCATTCAGACTGTGTTTATCGGGCTGTCGACTTCTGATTGACATGTATGTAAACTAAACCGATTCTACACATTTCTAACGCGCCGTCGCTCACTAAAACCAGCTGAAATGAACTTGCAAGAAGAGAAGCTTAAACGGGAGAGCTTTAGGAGATGCACGCAGCTCTAGAGCGAATCACTCAGATCTCAATACCAACTCGTCGAATAGAAATACGTTCTTAGTCGTGTTTGCATTTCACAATTTAGATTTTTAGAAGTATAAGAAAGGTCTTTTTCCCTCCTGAGTTTGTGTCTCCCCTCAAAAAAACCCTAAACGCACGATTTGACTTTTTGACTTGAAGTTCATTTCACCGATTTTTTTTCCCTCTCCTCAAAATTCGTCTCCCGTCTCGCAGTTGTGCCGTTTTTCCCGCTTTTCGTCCCTCCGAGTCCACCCCTGCGCTTCTGACCTCTTCTCTCTGAAGGACGGTGGGCCTGGTTTGTGAGGGAGCGCTGATTGTCTTGACTGTGATTGCTTCTCTCTCTCTTTCTCCTGGTGTTCGGACCTCTCTTCCTCTTCTCCTCCTCCTCCTCCTCCTCTCTCTTCTTCTGCACGCATGCTGCCTTTCGCTCAGACCCCGGCTCGCCAAAGAAATGCCGCGCTCGCTTCGGCCTCAACCAACAAACGGACTGGTGCGGGCCCTGCAGGTGTGTACGTCTGTCACTAACCCACTCACCTCACGGCCCTGACCCCGGCCCCGGGGCCCGCGAGAGCACAGATACCGCAAACGCTTGAGCATCGATCTCCGAGGTTTTTAATGTAGTTAAGCAAAGAAAGTGCTTATTAAATGCAGATTAGGGCTGGATAATAACAAATAATAATAATAATAATAAAATCACAGCATAGCTTTAATCTGAATATGAAGCCTTTAACATTTGAGGAACGATACAGCTAAAAATATTATATTATTACGTTATTTTTCTTAAATAGTATTTTTTATTGAACACCGCGATATTAATATATGCATTACTTTATTTTGATATTTTTTAATTAGAAATCATAGTTGTTTTTATTTTATATCCATATTGATATAATGGCAAAATTCATCTTTTGCAGCACTAGTCAAATAGTAGCAATTATGTTTTAATAAATAGTTGTAATGTGTTTTAATAATAACAATTATGAAGTATTAGTATTATTAGCCACAGTGTTTAATTGTGCATTCGACCAATAGTGCTATTTATTTTAATATATTTATTAGTAAGCAATAATAGCTGCGGTTCTTGTTCTCATTATCATTATGTTGTTTTCATTTTAAATCCATATTGATATAATCACAAAGTTTGGCCACAACTTTTTCTCAATTCAAAAATTGCACTTGCAATTTTATTAATTTTTTTTACTCCAAATAGTGCAGCCTTTTAATGCGTATGCACGATCTAAAAATAATCTTTTTCATTTATTACTAGAACTCAACACACACCATCGAAACGTTATTATATTACATGCATATCAGAACATTAAAATAAGCTTCAATATCGATTTAGGTTGATGTTAATTAAAGTTGTGTAGAATATAAATACACCATTTAGCTTTAAAAACATATAATATAATATAATGTAAATATGTAATAATATAATATAATGCAAATAATATAAAAGCATCAAAATGCATTCATATTTTAAGACGGAAAAAAATACTAGTGTTCATTTACTAAAATACATTAAACTCTTAAAAACAAAGGTGCTTCACGATGGAGAACCTTTTTTGACTAATCTTCTAAACTAAAGGTTCTTTATGGCGAAAGATTCTAAAAAGTTAAGAGAGATGGTTCTTCTGTGAAGCGCCTCTGTTTTTAAGAGTTCAGCAGCTTTGTGGTATTTTGATCACTGAATCGGTGAGTCGTCTCCATCCGATTCGTCCGAGCCGTCAGCCAATCCCTGAGATCTCTTGTGAAGAATGGCTTCGCTCACCGCTGGCGTCACTTTGATGCGGCCGAGAGCGAGCGCGTGACTTTGATTGGTCTCCTGACGGGGCTGGCACTGTGGTTTACTAGCGCTGCGGTTTCCAGTCAGTACGGCTCGCGTCTTGCTAGCGCTTTCAACTTCGACGTTCAAAAGCAATCCCTAAGGCAAGACGAAGCGCACCGGTCGCTTTTCAGATTCCGCTTGCGTCTCAGAAGCAGGCAATCATCCCAAATGCACATTTGCTTCGTTTCAATTACGCCGCATGTATTTATAGGCGGTTTTATTCTACTCTGAAGCTTTTACGTTTGATTCATGCACCATTTTAGGTCTCGCTTTATATCAGGTGGCTCAGTACTTGAATGCTTTGGTACAACGCGCTTGTGTTCACGCATGTTTTTATCTGTGATTCATTACTTAACCCACCTTTAACCCACCCGTACCGACCAAACCTGTCCTAACCGTACCGGTATCCCTCCTCAATAACAGCAACACAATAAGTGCACGCTTGGGAGTGAGCACACAGCAGCGAAGGCCACCTGATGTAAAGCGTGACCAAATTCATCACGCAAATTGAATCCCGTTTAAAAAAAGAAAATGCATTGATGTAGTGTTCATTTACTCCAAAACACTGCTTCAGACGCTTATCTTTCGTTTTATAACCACAGTAATGTTACTGTAAATGCGAATGTTCCTCTGATCTTTTGAACGTTATACTTCGGGTTAGTTTAAAAACGCTGTTTGTTTTTGTGTGCTCTTTATTTTTTCTGTCGTTGTTGTGCGGAGTTCATCTTTGTGACGTTTCACATCCACGCTTTATTCACAGATAACTCTCTTGACTGTTCCTAGGAGGAAAAAGAAGTGCATTCGCTACCTTCAAAGAGGACTCTGCGCCAGCCCCCATTCTTCCGATGGAAGTGCTATAGACTCCCCCCCTTCACCCGTCTAT
>NC_056699.1:23866583-24057912 GCF_018831695.1 Puntigrus tetrazona | reverse complement strand
ATATGCATTAATCCACTGATTTATTTACATCATTAATAAAGACGCTATTAATGCGCTATTTGACAAAACGCGTTGTGACGTGTAGCCCATTAAAAGCACGATTGCGTGATCTCCGATACAATCACTTCACTGCAGGCCACGGAATGACGTGTTTTATTGGTTTCTCACAGAGCACCTTACCGGTTTCATCAAGGTTATCCGAGATGCCCATGTTTCAGCAGCGCATCAGCATGTGTGAGGTGTCCAGATTGATCAGCTTCGCCACAGAGCCCTCATCAAATCACTATTAATTCTCTAACAGACGAGCATTAAAGCGTTATTTGCGACGCGTCGCACGGCGTCGCGCGCTCGACGACGTGCCGTTATTACGCAAACAGCCGCGTTCACCGAGGTGCCGCACGCGCTAACGATGTCTTTCTTTCTGCATGGCGCGCTGAAAGGGATTGCCAGCGAATTTTGATCGTCAAAACGGAACAGACGGAACTGACCCCACCTTCCTCTCGCGCTTCCCACGTCGCAGCATCTAAATTTTCCAGATGTTCGGAAACAACGGCCATCGAATATTGCTCCCGCGATGCGTTTATCGCCTGAAATGAACGCGAAAAAGATACTCACCGCTTTCCCTTCGGGCGTTTATTGAGCGACGGAGAGCCACGCGGTTTATAGCGATTTGCGTAAGCTGGGGCAGGCGTGAGCGCGCGTGAAATTGACTTCCGAAGCGCGTCCGTCTCGTCGCCGCCGTATGACAGCTGCATCGCCGCGGATAACTGGCCGGTCAGTGTGATGATCCCGTTTTACGTGTCCATTTGTTACTTAGCGCGCTGCCCGGTTGTTGATGTGAAACAAAGGGATGCAACATTCAGATATTTGCAAAAAAAAGAGTCATCGAGGCTCACGCGGATAAAAGGCGTTTTGTGCAAGTGGGATTAAATTCTCAACGATTAAATAACAGGCCCATGTAAAAAGCACGTTTCACACGAGTGATAACAAAATACTAAAAATAACCAAGCTGGCTTTTCTTTTGGATGACTCTTTGTCCCTTAAATGATATATACACTTTCGCTGACTAAATATGTGTCTATTATATAGAATATATACCCATATTTAAAAACAATATATGCACATTTGATAATCAGGGTTTCACTATTTAAGACAAGAATTTTTAAACTGAAGCCTTGCCCAAGCTTAAGTGAACTACTACAGCTCTCTGCAGACGCATGCCCTGCATTTTAAACTTAATGAATTTATTAAGCCAGTTTCTTTTCATCTGTCCTCATTTCAGCCCACGTTATTTTTTCTCTTACCTGAGTTGACAGAAAGTCACTCAGAAGTCATTTGTGAGCAGCTACTGGTTTAGTCTGTTTAATCGTGATCTGTTCAGCCAGACTTAATTTCAAACAATCATAAGACCATTATGTTCCGACATGCACACTCCTACCCAATTATTCCCATCAATGGCTGTAATCGCTATAAACGTTCTTTTCGTCTTTTGCATAAAAACCAAAAACAAAATCATTAATGAGCAATATTGCCACCTAGTGTCAGCTGTTGTTTCTCTACTCAAATGTTCAAGTTAAATGTTTCAGAATTATTATTTTTTATTATTTTAGTTACTTGTCTTGACATTATTAATGTTAACAGCATAATCATTGTATTAAAATGTTTTAATAAATGCAGGATATTCTGCAAATGATAAAAGTCTAAACTGAATGATTCCCCTAATCTGTAGAAGCTACAAAACAATCGCCTCCTGCCTGTAGAATATCTATGTATTTATATCTGTAGAAATCCAGGATGATATCTTAGAACAAACAGATGTCAAAACTTGTCTCTGACTTCTAGCATGAACAACTTATTTTTTCCTAAAAAAACGGCATTGCATGCAGGGCGCTAAGATGCTGCTAGATGGTGTGTGTTTCTAAAATAATGATTTGTTTACGCGACTCTTTCGACTTCTTCTACCCCAAACTGACACACGAAACGAAAGCTCCGCACGCCGAACTACGAATCGCCCTTCAGATTTATCATGACGTTGAGGATAATCCCCGGTTTGTCCTGGATAACTTTCCACCACTTGCAGTATTTACAGTAACTGGACTCCTTAAAGTAGCCATGACCCTAATCTTTCCTGCGGGTGACCGCTTAACGCCACAAACAATCTAAGGAACATATAAAATTGGGAAAATGCTAATACTGGATATTTTATATGTATACTCAAAATGTATATACATTTATGTATCTCGGTCATTGCGCCCGTAAATATAGCTGTTAGTAAAACGACGACATTAGTTGGTTCAGTTTATGCTTAAATGTTTGGTTTGATTTAGTGTCAGTATTAAAGCATTTTTGGTATCGTTACTGTGCTCGAACTGGAACTACAGCTGCTGAAACAATGGATTCAGAACCTCGATTCAAGAAACACGAACGCTGCCTAAAGTGCACCCTGACAGCTGATAAACAGTTTTTAGGAAACGAGTGCTTTGAGTCAGCTTTTCCATTGCCGCCTTGCCCGGACCAAGCACACAAAGTTTCTAACACATTCGATTTCACGTGGGAGGCTGTGGAACATCTGATGGTGGAGCGAATATGTACTCCGGCCCAAACCAAAATATACTCTTATTTGAATCACTGAGGAAACGCCTGGTCTGAGCTCGTCGAAACGGGAAAAGAAACATGAAACATTTTACACCTTTCCATGCAGGTTTTTCTAATCGATCAAATTCGTTTACATCACTGATCACATCGCCTCTGCTTTTCTACTCTCCAACAAAGCATGTCTGATCTAGAGGCATTAAATTAAATTAAACTTTCCTGGCTCCCTAAAGGCAAATGAGGATAAGAGTACAAATGAAGTGTGTGTTTAAAGTTGTTCCTGATCATTCATGTAATAGACACTCCAATTACTGAAATGTTGGCATCAGATAATCACCTCGCTGAACTAATTTGCCCTCGTTTGCTGCAATCCCCCAAGGTCAGATAGTCCAGTTAATTGCGGATGGCAGAACTTACTCATGGCTCGGACTGAATTCTGAGAGGCCGCCTGGACTTCCAGACTGCAAAACATGAGCAACACTGAAGATATTTCAAACACCGATCCCAACTCATAAGGAGCATTTATTTTACAGTAAATTAAGTAACGCTTATAAATATGATACAGTTGTGAAATACTAGTTGTGAAATGGTTATGGTAGTTTGAAAGTTACTAATAATTATTTAATTTTAAATATAAAAGGCGCTTTGAGCTTCTTTATCCACAACTTCTAAAAATGATACGGTTTCCACAAAATAATCTTTGTTTACTTTTTGATGTTATAAATAATGTTATAAAAATGTTTTTGGAGTAGAAAACCAGATATTATTAGAGTAAATAACAGATGCTGCAGTACAGTAACAAATTATATTTTAAAATATATTAAATACAGTACTATTCTGCAGTGTAACAGTTTTTTAAAAACAAAAATAAATGCAACTGGTGATCAAAGCTTTTTTTTTTACAAGTGTATCTTTGCAAGACCTAGCTAATGTAAATACATTCTTAGAAGTTTTTCTAATGTTTGCATTAAGTTATGAAACTATTATTTGTTTGTATAGTCAAAATACCCAAATAATATATATTTTTTCTAATCATAAAAAAGGACTTTGTAAACATTCCAGAATGTTGTAATTTTGAATATAGTCTGAATGTTCAACATTTTGTTCAACAAATGTCCAACTTAACTATTCAGCAAAATAAACACACCGACAATGTATAAATGACATTGTAACGTACAAAAAAGATGTGATTTTTACAACAGTATTAAGATCAGTTTAACCCTCTAACAGACATTCTTAATGTTACATGAGAATGTTTGTAAGTAACCTGAGAACTCACAGAACGCTAGCCAATGTTCTGAGAACGTTTCTGTAAACTAGCATATATATATATATATATATATATATATATATATATATATATATATATATTGTTATCTGTGTCCATGGCTTCAAGAATGTTTCACTAGCCAAATATTTCACTCCTAGTGTTTGATGGCTATTATTGTTAGTTATTGCGTTAGCTGCTGAACTTTCACCTTGTTCATTAAGTAAACCTGCTTGAATAAGTCCAGCTGTAAAGTTGGGAAAGTATCAGTCAACAGCAGCCATGTTGTTCGCCTGAGATTAATGTTGCTAGGATGCACAGTTGCCAATGCTCATCCATTTCGCGATCAAACGCCTGTGAACTAACAAACACGCAATTACAGCACTGCTTATGTCTAGCGGATGTCTCAGAAACCAAATTCTTCTCCGCCGCAGTCGAGTCTGGACTGTATGAATAAAATCAGAAGTATTCCTCCCTTCGCCACAACTTCCTCCGCTCAAGCAAAAGCGCTTGGTACTTCTGTTCCTACAGCAGCAGATGATCAAAGCCCGGATTGATGTGTTCAGAGGTTGCTGGCTGCTTCATGTAATATTTATATTCCACGCAGGTCTATGTATTCTGCTCTACTGATTTGTCCATTTGAATGTTCCAGGTTTATACAATTTCACTGTGAAGTGATAAAAGTGCAAAGCTTCACAACGCCCATTCTCTTCCTGGAAGGCGCTTTTATTACCGCTATCATTTTTTTATATCGACAGTCGTGGTTTTGGCGAATGCCTGTGAAAAAAACTTGGTGACTGTATAGTATGTCGAATTAGATATCGTGCTTACGAAAGAGTTCTGCGCCTTCGCCTGATTGACGGTCATGTTTTGCTTTTTGTTTTGTTTTTAGGAATTTTTCTGCAAAAACATCATTATGCGTAGGCGCATGCTTCTACTGTCTGTCACATGAGCAGGCCTGCTTCCCAAAGTAACCCTGGAGACGGTTGATCATAGCTTTTTGGGAAAATGCCCAGAATATCAGGCCTGGTGGCTGGCTGTACAGGTTAGAAATCCCACGCTGTAAACAAATGGGACACGAGTCAAACTAAAGCATAAAAGTGCTGTTATTTCTGTCTTTAGGTAGCTCAGTTATTATCATACTATTTTATGTTCAGGTAAATTAAAATTTTAGATGAAAAGATCACACGTAAACAATTATGGGCCAATTTCTGTTTCACCCACGATGCCAATCTCATTCGAGACCGCCAAAATTGTGCTGTGTGTCTTGTTTTTAAATTGCTTTGGTAAACGCAGCTAGAACGCTTCACACCTGCCCCCGGGTGGTTAAAAATTCAAACAAATAGCAAAAATGTGTACTATTTATCAACCGCTCTTCTTGTTTACCTATAGCAAATCTACTGATTGCTTTCATATTGCAAAATAAATTGATAGGCCTATAATTAATTCAAAAATCGCCGTGCTCAGAAAATGATTTATTGACTAATGCTAATTTAGTAATTTAGTCATTCATCTCAAACAATTTGTTCACAAAGACTGGTCTATTCAAACATTTAACTCATTTTATGAGTAACGCACTATTTCCTACCTGCTTCGTTGACAAAAATGCTCATCTCCTCTAAAAATGAAAGTCAGTGAGTCACCCAATTCAGTCAAACAATTATTTCAAAAACGCTATAGAATTCAAGAACAAGACTGTTTTGTTGTGCCCCTTTGTTTGCTTTCTAGCTGAAATAGCAAAAACAAAAGTAGTTCGCGAATTGCAATTCTGTGTCTGAAAATGTTGTTACTTAACAGATCAATGAGAAATAATTTAATACTTCATTTGCATAGGATTATTCTTTCTTTCTTTTTATATTGCTTAATGATACCAGTGTTTTGTATCCATTAAAGTTGCAAAAGGGTTCTGAGAGAATTATATTATATTATATTATAAAGTCGATTTTAAAAAAGGATTATATCATAATATCGATCAAAAAATACTTAATAATAAAATAAATGTGGAATACAAATAAGCCATATCTATTGTAGCTTTAGTATTTTCTGACTGAAAAAGCTGAACAGCAACTCAGAAAGTGATGTTTTCGTGAGGTAACCCCAGTTTCCTTCATGTAGAGAGTGTGTTGAAGGTTACGCTTTCCCTGAAACATTCCCATAGAGCTTAATCACAGTAAAGAGCGGTTGAGATACAGTGAAGCGAGCCTCAAGCAAATCACCAGATGTTCACTCAGAAAATGTCTCGGTACTGGGACTGGATCCTCACGATTTGATCCCGAGCGCAGACGCATGAGGCTGCAGGAGTTCGAGGCCCAGCTTAATTTGCACAGAATCCCGACATTCTCCTCATTCTAAGACTTTTGGTAACAGAGGATATATGGGGTCTGAGCGCGTTGTGTTGCGCCAGCTGGTCTCGGCGACAGGTGTCATGGATTAACTGCGTGGCTGCTTCCTGTTTAAACTGAATATTTCTTTCTTCATATGACTGTACATACGCTTGTGTGTGTTTTTCTTAATGCATGGTCTAGTCGGGATTAGTAATATCCTTTTTCCGCCTCAATTCTGTTCAAACCGAGATAAGCTTATAGAGGTCACTTTATAATGTTACCGAGCACTATATAGATTACGCTTAACATCAGTGTGAACCGCCTTGGATTTATTTCAAAAATGCCAAGTTCTTAATTAGTTGACAACGCCATATATGACATTCATTTTCAAACAACATCTCATATGTCAATCCAACAATACTCTTTTCATCAATGATCACGAAAGCAGTCATTACATTATGTCTCTTTGGGACTTAATGGCTTATGTTGGTGCAACAATCTAATGTTTTAATGCTGAACCTTTTTCCTCTGATGCAACATGTGTGAGAAATTCAGCAATTATCAGTAACCTGATCTGTGTACCTGTGTGAAACCCTGAAGGAATATAGCGCTAGATAACAGTCATGGCGTCTTGAATCACCTGCGAAGCAAAAGATTCATTGTTTGCTCCATGGAATACGCCTGAAATGATGAAAGAGAGATGCAGACGGATTCAGTGAGCAAATTTCGGCAATCTAGTCAATAATGAGGTGGTAGTTATTTTACATCGCATTTGTTCGGTCTGTGCTGCTCAGTCAACTGTAAGTCAGATCATGTATTAGCTACTATAAATCAAATGTACAAGTACAATTATGTAAATGCGGTGTATAAAAGTACAGTGCTGTGTAACATTCAGTTAACACGGACTGACCATAACCATACACACACATCAACACACACTCACTAAATCCACGGCATCCATTTGAGTATTTTTAGTATCTGCTTTCAATGCCAAAGGATTTAAAGTCACTAACTAGGTGGTAAATCAACAGAGCACAAGACGCACTTGAGAAGCAGGTCCTCTTGGAGCAGATCTGACCTCAAGACATCACTCAAGACATCAAGGGAACTACAGGTGAGCCTTTACAGTAAATCACACTTAAACTGGACAACTTCTGTAGAGTGTGATTGCTCACACAAAACCTTCTTGCGCTTTAATCCTCTCCAAGAAATCTCATTCTGTTCGATTCATGTTTGACACAATGCTTGTCCACACAATGTCAAAATTTACTATTATTTTATTATTACTGTACTCTGTAGGGAATGTAGGGAACACCAGGTGACTCACGCACACACACACATTTATACAATTATGAAAATACCCTGCTGTTGTGAACAGGTATACTTAAAGCTCATAAACCTGAACAACTAATTGTTTGACAGCACTAGTTTTCATATTTTGACTTGAGTTTTCTGGATTATTTATCCTGTCCACCTGGCGCCTATTAATGAACTCATTCCCTTTGTTATCCTTGTGTGTTAAAGCCCTTCTTAAATCGTTTTAAGACCATTTTATATCTTGAGTTTTACGTAGTTAAAGTTTGTTCTTTTACGTACTTATTGTGCAAGTTTCTATATTACCATTATGGGATAGAAGTATATTTGGTGAGAAAAATCTATTTTAAATAAATATGGTACATTTTTTAGATGGTATACACACTCTTCTTGTTTGTGAGTGAAGAGCTTGCTCCTGGTCTCCCTAGTGTTTGCAACTGATAAAAGAGAAATAACTTGGCGAAATCAAATCATTAACAAGCTGAAAAAAAGAGTACTTGGAACGGACCAAAACACTGATACGAGTATTCATTGCGCATTTGATTCAGTGTTAATGACATTTAAGAAAATGTATTGAATTTGTAATAAATCGGGTTGTGTTTTTATCTCTTGCTCTGTCGGTTCCAGCATGAAGCCCAGGAGGCGTCTGACCTCTGTGGATCTCCTCCCTACGATTCTGAGCTCCAGGAGAGCCAGAGTCTGGAGGACTACATAGACTCCATAATGAGAGCTGTCCCAACCCAGCTACCCTCTCAGCGGATCCCTCCGGGTCCCTGCCTGTCCCCGCTGCGCATGGCTAGCAACGCAGCATGTCTTTGGCCACCACAGGTTCTGTCCTGGCACACAAGCCCTGGGTTCTCTCTGGACCTGACAACGTATCACTAACCTTGACAGACTCAAAGGGTCCGACGAGATCGAATCAGGACCCTCTGGACTGGCTCTTGCACAAGCACAGACCGACCCGGAAGATGTGTGCATGATATGATGGAGACAAAAATGATGAAGTCCCAGCCCCAGGAATATGCTGCTATAATCATAAAAGTTGCAATTATTTTTATTTTTAGTATATTAAGTTGAGTATTTTTTAAATATATATATGTGTGTTTGTGTGTGTGTGTGTGAAGTTTTGTAGTTTTTTTGTTAAAATTTTATTATTTAATATTATGTTTAACAAATGTAAATGTGTTGAATGAACCAAGACTATACTGATGCATGTGAAATAAAACTATTTGCAGCTTTGCATTTGAAGTCTATGAACTAAATGGACTAAACAGAAGAAAGCAATTACACATCAGCATGGTCTAATAAACAAAAAGCTAGTTAGGTTTCGTTTTCCTATAAGCCACTGCGGTTCTCAAACACACTGGTCATGATTTATTTAACAAATAAAAGAATGTAGCGTTGCTGCCAAGCAGTCTTGCACAACTCGCACAGAACTGCTGACCCAATCACTGCAACACACACTGCAAACACACTCTCTAGAGCTAAGATTTGAGAGTTTGGAAAAGTTACCAGTATTGTAAACTAAATTTTGTTTTCTTAGACAAAAGGTTTGCTAAAGTAAATGCTGCATGCTATCACAGAGCTCAGAGGTCAAACACAGCCAAGATATTTCGCAATCCGGTGCTTTCTGACAAGCTTCGATCCGAATGGAAAAGAAAAAGAGTGAAATACTTAAAAAAAAAAAAAAACCCTAACTAAATATAAACACATTCATCAGCCGATCTTCTTCAGTAAGTGTCTTGTTTGCTTTTCTGGATCTCTGCTTCAATGGTAAGGATTTCTGGGCCACACACAACAAAAAACAGTCTGCATACTGGACAAATGAATGGATGACAGCTTGTCCAGTATGTCTGAAAAATGGCTTTCTCCCTAGTTTCTGATTTTGATGTGGCAATGGCATATCCTCCTTTTCCGGCTTAGTTTTGGGAATCTTTGGGTTCTTGTTAAATTACTGTGTCTGCAGCAAGTGTCTTTTTGGAATAAAGTCAGCTATGTGGTTTTTCTCTTATAAGCAATTACAATTTAACAGGCACGTGTATTTAAAGCTAAATAAAACCTAATATATCAAGAGTTTAAACCTTACAAACTTTCCTGCACATATTCAGATATTCAACCACCATGCCACAACACCACATTTCATGGGAAATGATTTTAGAAATTGTGATATTTTACAAATGCAGCAATTGGAAATTCTCCAACCAATAAGCTTTGTACAAATCCCTGAAATCAGAGCGATAGGCGTACCAGTCTTAAATGTTATAAAGATCTCTTTGAGTTTGAAACTTAAGTTTAGGGATCTTATCTATGCCCTAACAGCTTGTTACATCCCAAAGAGAAAGGAAAAGCTGAAATATCATCATATGACCCCTTGAATAGTCCCAGAAATAGCAGGTGAGTATCAGTTACGTGGAGAGAGGAACTCGGACATCTGTAGGTTTCAGTGCCATAGAGAAACACTGGAATTTTTATGGAGTTCATGCTTCAAAAGGAAAGAGCTGGTTCCTGCTATCCTAAGATGATAGGCAGTGTAATTTATTTTATTCCATTTGCTGAATCCGAACAAAACAGCGCAAATGTCCCTAAGCATTCAACTACAGACGTCAATGTTTGTGAGCCCATGCTAATGTACAAACCTAAAGAGCAGACTGTTCTCTCGTCTTGTACAGCGTAGGTCAAATGAACAATCGAAGGTCTACATTTCACTGCCTCTTCATATTAAACCGGTTAAATGCGCGTTAATTTAATCGTATCCTGCGATACATGAACAGTATATTATGAGACTTCTCTGCTTGCATGGTGATCCGTAAAGCCTTGCTTCGAGTTATCCACTGTATTTATTTTGAAATATTTTATAAATAACTCCATGTTTTAGTCCGATTTGGTGGCCCTCTGTGTCCAAAACGTGTGCAAAAACATTGCAGGACAAAATTAGATTGCAACTGTCCTTGAAAGATAGTGAGCAACTCGATTTGTTTGTCCGAGGGAGCAAAAGTAACTAAGGTGGGTAGGGCTTACCGATAGATCAATTGGGAGTTATAAAGTCAGATATAAACTCACAAATGCTTTAATGTCAGAATTGTTAGATATTAGGTAGCAATTCAGTCAAGTCAGACCTCTACAATATGGCGGATGGCTTACGTACCACGACCCATAGAAATAGTCGCTGATGAAGATTCTAGGTATATATATATATATATTCATGGTTGCTAAAACTGGTCAAACAACGCAGCTCTCACACTACACCCGTGTTCTCACGCAGTGAAAAATACACCGCAGAGCAAAGAGAAAACTGACAACGCACAGACACAGAAGACAGATCTGATATTGAACGAGGTCTCAGGGCTCTCATCTTAATATTAATTCAAATTATAAGTACAGTTTTGTGGGTTTTTATTGTGTTGTATGGATCACTGTATTGTCTCAGTTCAAATGATAAGAGCAACAATTTTTTTTTTTTTAATTATTTGAGTATTTAACTTCAGCACTGAAATCCATGCATATTAATTCTGAATGAATGAATCTCTACAAGGCTATGTCCCTGCTGCATCAAAAAGAAAATCAGGGATATGACACTAAATCCCATGAAAATAGGGCATTAGTCACATTCTTGATTCTGAGGAGATGTGCCTCAGCATGTCAGACAGTAGTAGAGGATGTCTGTTCTGAATCTGATATGCATCATTGTGCTCCTAAATGTTAACCGCTTGGATGCTGAGTTACTGTTTTTGGTAAATGATATGCACACAATAGAAGTGATATAATTTCTTATCTCTAAGGAACACTATGAGTCAAATGTTTGGACTGGGTTTTCTAAAATATCTAAAAGAGTCCTAGGGAAAGTCCTGCAGTAGAAATGAGGCTAAAGTGTATCTATTGATAGCTTCCATTTTTTATCCATTATTTATCCCTTTATCCCTAGGAAACAAGTCAGAATTGACATATCATTTATTACAGTACCCTTTAGAAACTATAAAACATTTTGTGATAATAATAATTGTGAAAAACTGTAGTATATCTATCAAACTATTTATCTAGTAACAATTAAATCTCTTTACTGTCACTTAATCAGTTTAATGCAATTTAAAATGTAAGCAAAAATTAATTCCAAAACAAAAAATGAAAAGGACCATTAGCAATTATAAATTGTTAGACGGCCTTAAATGCGAATTCCCTCCTCTCCGGATTTCTGTCCTTTACTTCATCCACAAAAATGTGAAAATAGGTCAAAACAACTGACTCATCGTGTTGTCTCACAGAGGTTTAAACCTCACATTAGACATCTCAGTTGGGCATCTTCACTGTTTCTCTCTCAAATGAGTCCTCCTCCTCCACCCCAAAAACACCCCCTCCCCCCAACACCCTGCCCAAAAGGGTATGTCCTGTTGCATTAAAAAAGGAAATCAGGGATATGACACTAAATCCCATGAAAATAGGGCATTAGTCAGATTCTTGATTCTGAGGAGCTGTGCCTCAACATGTCAGATTGTGCAGTAGAGGATGAGTGTTTTGACTCTTATATGGATCAATGTGCTGCTAAATGTTGCTGAGGTACTGTTTTTGGTAAATGATATGCACACAATAGAAGTGATATAATTTCTTATCTCTAAGGAACACTATGAGTCAAATGTTTGGATTAAGTTAGATTAATCAAATGCATTATGCATATGATATATATAAAAATGACAAACTGTGAACAAAATTAGCTAAACTTTACTGCATAAATAACTATATAAAACATTTGTGCACATAGCTATCGTGTAAACATACAATCAATAATTTGGTCCAATCTAGTCAACATGTGCAGCAGTTTACTTCTATCCTGGATTTCTTTGGAATTATTCTGTTCTCTCTCACTTTCCTTCTTTCTCCCCCTTTCTGTCTCTCTTACACCCCCTCTCTCTCCTCACGCTCTGCTCTGACAGGCAGATATTTGGAAATTCCGGAGTAGCAAGTGGCATGATTGCCGGGAAATTTTGTGAGTCTGAGAATCCCTATAAAAGACAGAGGAGAGGCTTCACTCCTCACACTTTCACTACAGCTCCACTAGGACTTACTGCTTTCTCTGAAAGCTCAGCAAACCATTGAAGCTTCTTAAGTTTTATTACACTCGCAAATTAGTTATGGCCTTTTTACCCAGAGCCGTTCTTCTGCTGATGCTTGGAGCAGTTTGTATTCAACTGAATGCAGGTAAGACATAATGACAATATAATATTGTTTATATAGTCAGGTATTACAGGAATTTGGTGCTTTTTAAAAGCCTTTTACACATGATGAAGAGAGCTTTCTTGTGTTACAATCAACCATTTTAAATGAATCTTTCTATGTTTAACAGTCGTAGATGCTGATGGACCTGACAGGTGCTGGTGTTTAAAAAGTTTGAAACATATCCCAAGAGAAGAGATTGAAGAGTTTTCTATTTTCCCCCGAAGATCAAAGTGTAACAAGGTTGAAATCATGTAAGTGTCAATCTCTTAACCTGCATATGACAAAATACTACATATTATATTTATAGCAACATTCATAGACTCTATAACTTTTTAAAGTGGCTGTAGAAATGAAAAACGTATGGTTTAAAGGTCAAATCTGTAAGTAAACTTTGTCCTGAATCTTATTAATTTGATGTCTTTTGTCTGCAGACTGACACTAAAACCTGTGAATAACTCAACTGAAGTGGTGAAGCGCTGCCTCGAGTCCAGAGACAAAACAAGGAATTAATCTGCAGACTTGCTGGAACAAGTACGGACACCTTATCATCTTACTTTACTTTACTTTATTTATGCTTAGTATATTTTAAGCATTTGATTAATATGCACACTTTTTTTGTTTCATTTTCAACAGGAAGAACGTCAACAACACCTCCACATTTAAGACATCCAGCTGCTTCGAAAGCCATCACTGAAAGAGCAGAAGAGCAGGGGAGGACAGAAGGGGGATCTGGAAACTCTAGCAAGTCTGTGAGTGGAATGTCATCCTGTCACATGACCCGGCACTGACCAATCAGCATCCTGGGATTTAAGTGTTGGCCTCATGCAGCTGATGGGAAATCACAGAAGACCCGAGACGAAACACCCAGAGCACTGCCAGTAACCGCCGCACGCAGACGTTGTCGGCAAAAGCATTTGGATTAGAGTTCACTTGCTTTATGAATGAAGAACTGAATGTATCTTTACTCCAAGCATTATTTAAATAACTATATTTAAATTGTTTTAGAATTTAACTTATTTTATGTATTTTTGTCTGACCAGGCCCTGTAATGTTATATATGTGATGTGACTGACTGAGTCACATTACAGTCTTTCTTTGACTTGACATTTTATATGACATGAAATACATTTTGATGCTCTTTTTTGAGACTAACAAAATGATTTATAAATGAAATCTATTTTATACAGTTTTGTAATAAAAATCAGTTTCAAGTTATTTTGCCTGTTTATTTTTCTCTTCATATGAGAATATGTACATTTTACATGAGCCCCATCTACTGGTCATGTCTATAAATTACAATTTAAAATGTCCTAAAGTTTGACGACTGTCAAAAGAATTATTTAGCAGATGCTTTGTCTTTCTTAAGTGTTGCTTAATCCTGCTTGTGTTTGTGTGCATTCACGAATCTTCATGCATACAATTGAATGGTTTTAATGGGATGACTGTTTTAAAATCGTTGTCATGTCAAAATAAGACTTAAAATGGCATAAAAACCAAACATGATCTTCAGAAGCATGGGCATAAAATAGGCATGCCACCCTCCCACTTTTAATAATAATAAATAATAATAAAAAAATAAATAAAATATTATATATATATATATATATATATATATATATATATATATATATATATATATATATATATTATTATTATTTTTTTTGTGGCAAATTAGCTCATGTAGAGATTTTTAAAGGCCAGTGTGAATAAATAAAATTACCTGCATGACCTGGCATTTTATTCAGCATCCAGAATGAGTCAGCGTGAACATTACTGAGCTCTGAACACTCTCCTGCAGTGTACTGTACTCTTCATTCATACTGAAGCCAGAGGGCACTCTGGCACAGAAAGTCCAAAACGGCTTCATAGAAGTAATAATTTGTGTCCGCAAGAAACTCCAAGAAATGGTTAAGGCTAAAAATAAATGCAATTTTATTTCAGCAATTCCAGCTATTTACGGCCAGCATGTACCTCCTCAATGCATTTCTGTGCTTTACTTTATCCACAAAAATGTGAAAATAGGTCAAAACAACTGACTCATCATGCTTTCTCACAGAGGTTTAAACCTCACATCAGACCTCTCTGGTGGACTCTATTTTAATATATATATATATATATATATATATTAAAAATAATAAAAAGAAAAGAAACACTTCAAATGATCTTGTTCATGTTTAGTGTTTTTTTATTATCACATGGATGATTGCATTCATTTTTGGTGTTTCAAACTCTGTGCTGTGATACAATTAAGTTTGTGTTTCTTGCAATTGTGTGTTTATCATCTTCCACGTTTCATGAGTCTGCACATTATTTAGCTACAGTCATATCTGACTTATCCATATAAGGGTTTTCCTGGCTCTCACTTGTAAAACAAACAGATACTGCCTTGTATATGTATTTAGACTGATTTGTGCGAAGAGCATATATTGGTCATTGCTGAAGCCCGCTTAAAAAGGGCCTAGAACTGGCCAAAAAAGGCTTGAAAGATCTAAGATTATGTATTTTTTGAGTTTAATCAAGTGTTGTGTGTGTAATCTAAAATTTAGGAATATATCCGATACTGGTATTGCTATTGGGACCGATACTGAGCTTTTAAGCACTTTTTGGGTAAGTACAGATTATTTAATCACAGAGACACTGCCTTTGATCTGAGCATCCTTAGTCTGCCCTTTTTTAAACTTTCTGTGTTGAATATACCCTTTGACTCCTTCTGAGGCCAACTCTGAAAAGATTTCCATCACAAATGTTTCTGCATCATATGAGTGGCTTTGGAGTATAAATCACAGCATGTTTCAGATGATACAAATGCGACTTCTATCTCTGGAAATATTACAATTAGGAGATTTATAACAGGTTTGTCTCTGCATTACAGCAAAATGATTGATTGCTCTATGCGATGGAGCAACTCTAAGGCTATTAAATTAAAGGTGATGTACCATTAAGCAAGAAAAACCCATATATAATATATTTTTAATGATCATAATTAAGTATGAACATAAAATACAAATAGAAATTTGGAACCAAAAAATTATTCAGACTCAGTCTGGAAAGTTTGCATAAACCCGGTTGACGGCATGTCCAGGAGACTGCAGGCACTCATTGAGGCTAAGGGCTGCCTGACAAAGTATTGATACACCCCCTCCCTTCCTCACGCTCTGCTCTGACAGGCAGATATTTGGAAATTCCGGAGTAGCAAGTGGCATAATAGCTGGGAAATTTTGTGAGTCTGAGAATCCCTATAAAAGACAGAGGAGAGGCTTCACTCCTCACACTTTCACTACAGCTCCACTAGGACTTACTGCTTTCTCTGAAAGCTCAGCAAACCATTGAAGCTTCTTACGTTTTATTACACTCGCAAATTAGTTATGGCCTTTTTACCCAGAGCCGTTCTTCTGCTGATGCTTGGAGCAGTTTGTATTCAACTGAATGCAGGTAAGACATAATGACAATATAATATTGTTTATATAGTCAGGTATTACAGGAATTTGGTGCATTTTAAATGCCTTTTACACATGATGAAGAGAGCTTTCTTGTGTTACAATCACGCATTTTAAATGAATCTTTCTATGTTTTTCTATGTTAACAGTCGTAGATGCTGATGGACCTGACAGGTGCTGGTGTTTAAAAAGTTTAAATAAACGTGTCCCAAGAGAAGAGATTGAAGAGTTTTCCATTTTCCCCCGAAGATCAAAGTGTAACAAGGTTGAAATCATGTAAGTGTCAATCTCTTAACCTGCATATGACAAAATACTACATATTATATTTATAGCAACATTCATAGACTCTATAACTTTTAAAGTGGCTGTAGAAATGAAAACGTATGGTTTAAAGGTCTAATCTGTAAATAAACTTCGTCCTGAATCTTATTAATTTGATGTCTTTTGTCTGCAGACTGACACTAAAACCTGTGAATAACTCAACCGAAGTGGTGAAGCGCTGCCTGAGTCCAGAGACAAAACAAGGAATTAATCTGCAGACTTGCTGGAACAAGTACGGACACTTTATCATCTTACTTTACTTAATTTATGCTTAGTATATTTTAAGCATTTGATTAATATGCACACTTTTTTGTTTCATTTTCAACAGGAAGAACGTCAACAACACCTCCACATTTAAGACATCCAGCTGCTTCGAAAGCCATCACTGAAAGAGCAGAAGAGCAGGGGAGGACAGAAGGGGGATCTGGAAACTCTAGCAAGCCTGTGAGTGGAATGTCATCCTGTCACATGACCCGGCACTGACCAATCAGCATCCTGGGATTTAAGTGTTGGCCTCATGCAGCTGATGGGAAATCACAGAAGACCCGAAAACACCCAGAGCACTGCCAGTAACCGCCGCACGCAGACGTTGTCGGCAAAAGCATTTGGATTAGAGTTCACTTGCTTTATGAATGAAGCACTGAATGTATCTTTACTCCAAGCAGTATTTAAATAACTATATTTAAATTGTTTTAGAATTTAACTTATTTTATGTATTTTTGTGTGACCAGGCCCTGTAATGTTATATATGTGATGTGACTGATTGAGTCACATTACAGTCTTTCTTTGACTTGACATTTTATATGACATGAAATACGTTTTGATGCTCTTTTTTGAGACTAACAAAATGATTTATAAAATGGAAGCTATTTCATAAAGTTTTGTAATAAAAATCAGTTTGAAGTTATTTTGCCTGTTTATTTTGCAAATCCATCTTCATATGAGAATATGTACATTTTACATGAGCTCCCATCATGTCTATAAATTAAAATTTAAAACGTCTTAAAGTTTGACGACTGACAAAATAATTATTTAGCAGATGCTTTGTCTTTCTTAAGTGTTGCTTAATCCCGCTTCTTGTGTTTGTGAACATTCACGAATCTTCATGCATACAATTGAATGGGATGACTTTAACTCGTTGTCATGTCAAAATAAGACTTAAAATTGCATAAAAACCAAACATGATCTTGGGCATGGGCATAAAATAGGTATGCCACCCTCCCAATATATATATAAAAATCTCAAGACAAACACACAGGACTTAAATATAAACGTAATTGACTAAACTAACGATATATATATGATACAATTATACAATTCACACGAAGGGAAGGTAGGGCACAGAGAGCATGTGGCACGAGACAAAAACAATAACAGAGTCCAGAGATGTGATATATATATATATATATATATATATATATATATATATATATATATATATATATATATATATATATCCAAATTATTTCATGTGAGAGATTTTTAAAGGCCAGTGTGAATAAATGAATTTACCTGCATGACCTGGCATTTTATTCATATCCAGAATGAGCATATTATCAGCAAACATTAGGCACAGAAAGTCCAAAACGGCTTCATAGAAGTAATAATTTGTGTCCGCAAGAAACTCCAAGAAATGGTTAAGGCTAAAAATAAATGCAATTTATTTCAGCAATTCCAGCTATTTACGTCAACATGTACCTCCTCAATGCATTTCTGTTCTTTACTTTATCCACAAAAATGTGAAAATAGGTCAAAACAACTGACTCATCATGCTTTCTCACAGAGGTTTAAACCTCACATCAGACTCCTCTCTGGTGGACTCATTTTAATATACTGTATATATAAAAAAATAATAAAAGAAAAAGAAACACTTCAAATGATCTTGTTCATGTTTAGTGTTTTTTTTTTATGATCACATGGATGATTGCATTCATTTTTGGTGTTTCAAACTCTGTGCTGTGATACAATTAAGTTTGTGTTTCTTGCAATTGTGTGTTTATCATCTTCCACGTTTCATGAGTCTGCACATTATTTAGCTACAGTCATATCTGACTTATCCATATAAGGGTTTTCCTGGCTCTCACTTGTAAAACAAACAGATACGTCTTGTATATGTATTTAGACTGATTTGTGCGAAGAGCATATATTGGTCATTGCTGAAGCCCGCTTAAAAAGGGCCTAGAACTGGCCAAAAAAGGCTTGAAAGATCTAAGATTATGTATTTTTTGAGTTTAATCAAGTGTTGTGTGTGTAATCTAAAATTTAGGAATATATCCGATACTGGTATTGCTATTGGGACCGATACTGAGCTTTTAAGCACTTTTTGGGTAAGTACAGATTATTTAATCACAGAGACACTGCCTTTGATCTGAGCATCCTTAGTCTGCCCTTTTTTAAACTTTCTGTGTTGAATATACCCTTTTGACTCCTTCTGAGGCCAACTCTGAAAAGATTTCCATCACAAATGTTTCTGCATCATATGAGTGGCTTTGGAGTATAAATCACAGCATGTTTCAGATGATACAAATGCGACTTCTATCTCTGGAAATATTACAATTAGGAGATTTATAACAGGTTTGTCTCTGCATTACAGCAAAATGATTGATTGCCTATGCGATGGAGCAACTCTAAGGCTATTAAATTAAAGGTGATGTACCATTAAGCAAGAAAAACCCATATATAATATATTTTAATGATCATAATTAAGTATGAACATAAAATACAAATAGAAATTTGGAACCAAAAAATTATTCAGACTCAGTCTGGAAAGTTTGCATAAACCCGGTTGACGGCATGTCCAGGAGACTGCAGGCACTCATTGAGGCTAAGGGCTGCCTGACAAAGTATTGATACACCCCCTCCCTTCCTCACGCTCTGCTCTGACAGGCAGATATTTGGAAATTCCGGAGTAGCAAGTGGCATAATAGCTGGGAAATTTTGTGAGTCTGAGAATCCCTATAAAAGACAGAGGAGAGGCTTCACTCCTCACACTTTCACTACAGCTCCACTAGGACTTACTGCTTTCTCTGAAAGCTCAGCAAACCATTGAAGCTTCTTAAGTTTTATTACACTGCAAATTAGTTATGGCCTTTTACCCAGAGCCGTTCTCCTGCTGATGCTTGGAGCAGTTTGTATTCAACTGAATGCAGGTAAGACATAATGACAATATAATATTGTTTATATAGTCAGGTATTACAGGAATTTGGTGCATTTTAAATGCCTTTTACACATGATGAAGAGAGCTTTCTTGTGTTACAATCACGCATTTTAAATGAATCTTTCTATGTTTTTCTATGTTAACAGTCGTAGATGCTGATGGACCTGACAGGTGCTGGTGTTTAAAAAGTTTAAATAAACGTGTCCCAAGAGAAGAGATTGAAGAGTTTTCCATTTTCCCCCGAAGATCAAAGTGTAACAAGGTTGAAATCATGTAAGTGTCAATCTCTTAACCTGCATATGACAAAATACTACATATTATATTTATAGCAACATTCATAGACTCTATAACTTTTTAAAGTGGCTGTAGAAATGAAAAACGTATGGTTTAAAGGTCTAATCTGTAAATAAACTTCGTCCTGAATCTTATTAATTTGATGTCTTTTGTCTGCAGACTGACACTAAAACCTGTGAATAACTCAACCGAAGTGGTGAAGCGCTGCCTGAGTCCAGAGACAAAACAAGGAATTAACCTGCAGACTTGCTGGAACAAGTACGGACACTTTATCATCTTACTTTACTTAATTTATGCTTAGTATATTTTAAGCATTTGATTAATATGCACACTTTTTTGTTTCATTTTCAACAGGAAGAACGTCAACAACACCTCCACATTTAAGACATCCAGCTGCTTCGAAAGCCATCACTGAAAGAGCAGAAGAGCAGGGGAGGACAGAAGGGGATCTGGAAACTCTAGCAAGCCTGTGAGTGGAATGTCATCCTGTCACATGACCCGGCACTGACCAATCAGCATCCTGGGATTTAAGTGTTGGCCTCATGCAGCTGATGGGAAATCACAGAAGACCCGAAAACACCCAGAGCACTGCCAGTAACCGCCGCACGCAGACGTTGTCGGCAAAAGCATTTGGATTAGAGTTCACTTGCTTTATGAATGAAGCACTGAATGTATCTTTTTATTTAAATAACAGTATTTAAATAACTATATTTAAATTGTTTTAGAATTTAACTTATTTTATGTATTTTTGTGTGACCAGGCCCTGTAATGTTATATATGTGATGTGACTGATTGAGTCACATTACAGTCTTTCTTTGACTTGACATTTTATATGACATGAAATACGTTTTGATGCTCTTTTTTGAGACTAACAAAATGATTTATAAAATGGAAGCTATTTCATAAAGTTTTGTAATAAAAATCAGTTTGAAGTTATTTTGCCTGTTTATTTTGCAAATCCATTATATTTTTCTCTTCATATGAGAATATGTACATTTTACATGAGCCCCATCATGTCTATAAATTAAAATTTAAAACGTCTTAAAGTTTGACGACTGACAAAATAATTATTTAGCAGATGCTTTGTCTTTCTTAAGTGTTGCTTAATCCCGCTTCTTGTGTTTGTGAACATTCACGAATCTTCATGCATACAATTGAATGGCTTTAACTCGTTGTCATGTCAAAATAAGACTTAAAATTGCATAAAAACCAAACATGATCTTGGGCATAAAATAGGTATGCCACTTTTAATAATATATATATATAACCTCAAGACAAACACACAGGACTTAAATATACAACGTAATTGACTAAACTAACGAGACACAGCTGAAGACAATTATACAATTCACACGAAGGGAAGGTAGGGCACAGAGAGCATGTGGCACGAGACAAAAACAATAACAGAGTCCAGAGATGTGACATATATATATATATATATATATATATATATATATATATATATATATATATATATATATATTGGCAAATTATTTCACGTAGAGATTTTTAAAGGCCAGTGTGAATAAATGAATTTACCTGCATGACCTGGCATTTTATTCGTATCCAGAATGAGTCAGCAAACATTAGGCACAGAAAGTTCAAAACGGCTTCATAGAAGTAATAATTTGTGTCCGCAAGAAACTCCAAGAAATGGCTAAGGCTAAAAAATAAATGCAATTTTATTTCAGCAATTCCAGTAATTTACGTCAACATGTGCCTCCTCAATGCATTTCTGTTCTTTACTTTATCCACAAAAATGTGAAAATAGGTCAAAACAACTGACTCATCATGCATTCTCACAGAGGTTTAAACCTCACATCAGACCTCTCTGGTGGACTCATTTTAATTTATATATTAAAAAATAATAAAAAGAAAAAGAAACACTTCAAATGATCTTGTTCATGTTTAGTGTTTTTTTTTATCACATGGATGATTGCATTCATTTTTGGTGTTTCAAACTCTGTGCTGTGATACAATTAAGTTCGTGTTTCTTGCAATTGTGTGTTTATCATCTTCCACGTTTCATGAGTCTGCACATTATTTAGCTACAGTCATATCTAACTTATCCACATAAGGGTTTTCCTGGCTCTCACTTGTAAAAGAAACATTACAGCACATGTTAAGGGTTACATTAGGGTTAACTATGCTTAATAATGCTCACATCCTCTCATTCGGGGTAAAATTGATTTATAACACTAAAACAGAGTACTTTTTCAGCAGACTTTTAAATCTTATTTGAGTCATATTAGTTGTTTAGTACTTTTACTTGTACCAAAGTAAATTATTTCTTAAGTAGCAATACTTTACGATTACTGTACAATTTCTTAGTACTCTTGTACACTGGTATTTACTTATCTGATCCAGAAGACGTGGAAGTGATTGACGTAATGTGAGATGCAATAGCTGAAAAGGTATGAGAATACTTTTTGTATGGAAAGAAATAATGAATTTATTCAAAGATTTGGCAGCCTAACATCGTAGTGCCATTTTGGACAGCATACGGCGTACGCACATTATGTACGCAGTTCTGTGTTAGATGCAAGGGACAGATACGTCTTCTATATGTATTTAGACTGATTTGTGCTAAGAGCATATATTTCCATTGCTGAAGCCCGCTTAAAAAGGGCCTAGAACTGGCCAAAAAAGGCTTGAAAGAACTAAGATTATGTATTTTTTGAGTTTAATCAAGTGTTGTGTGTGTAATCTAAACATTAGTGATGCACCGATACCGATACTGGTATTGCTATCGGGACCGATACTTATACCGATACTGATTGTAATTCATTACATACCTTTCTATCAAAGTTATCTGACCTTGTCAAGCTAATTTTTTGATAAATTAAAAAATAGATTTATTTGATAAATGAAGTTGACCAATAATTAACCAACATTATACATGCTCTTTTGGTTTCTGTACTCGATATTTTAAATATCGGTATCGGTACTCTGTATCGGCAAGTACCGAAAATAAAAATGTAGGTATTGGGCGAGTACTGCAGGAAACCCGGGAAATTATGAAGCAGATAAAAAAGAGCAACGCATTAATATGCATTAAAATGTTCTGTCGCCAATAGAGGCATAATTGTAGCATACATTCCGATGGGTTGTATTTCAGGGGTTCAGACAAATTACCTAAAGTGTGTATTAACTGGAGAACAGGTTGGAGCTATCATGTAAATATACAATCAATAAATTGGTAATCTCACATGGAAATCTCACTTTTCAAGTCAACATATGCAGTCAGCAATTTATTTGTTTCATTTTTATTCTGCATTTCTTTGGAACTATTTTTTTCACTTAGCTCTCTCACTTTCCCTTCTTTCTCCCTCTTTCTGTCTCTCTTACACCCCCTCCCCTCCTCACGCTCTGCTCTGAAAGGCAAACCTTTCCGGAGTAGCAAGTGGCATGATTGCTGGGAAATTTTGTGAGTCTGAGAATCCCTATAAAAGACAGAGGAGAGGCTTCACTCCTCACACTTTCACTACAGCTCCACTAGGACTTACTGCTTTCTCTGAAAGCTCAGCAAACCATTGAAGCTTCTTACGTTTTATTACACTCGCAAATTAGTTATGGCCTTTTTACCCAGAGCCGTTCTTCTGCTGATGCTTGGAGCAGTTTGTATTCAACTGGTACCGAGTGCAGGTAAAATATATTGACACTTCAGTATTGCTTTTCATGGTCAGATATTGCAGGAATTTGGTGGGGTTTTTTTTGCATGATGTACAGAGCTTTTTATGCAGAATTACTTTCTTGTGTTACAATCACGCATTTTAAATGAACAGTCGTAGATGCTGATGGACCTGACAGGTGCTGGTGTTTAAAAAGTTTGAAACATATCCCAAGAGAAGAGATTGAAGAGTTTTCCATTTTCCCCCGAAGATCAAAGTGTAACAAGGTTGAAATCATGTAAGAGTCTCTTAACCTGCTTATAATAAAATGCTACATATATATATATATATATATATATATATATATATATATATATATATATATATATATATATTATATATCTATTTTTTTATATCTTCAAGTAGTATCTTTAGGTACATTTCATTATGATGCAAGATATTATGAGATTTTTACATATGCAATACATTTTACTGCAGAAAAAGCTCAGTTAGACTAATTAAAAACTTTGTTTGTATAAAATCCCTAGACTGAATCTTATCAATACTGACCGTATTTTGTCTGCAGACTGACACTAAAACCTGTGAATAACTCAACCGAAGTGGTGAAGCGCTGCCTGAGTCCAGAGACAAAACAAGGAATTAACCTGCAGACTTGCTGGAACAAGTACGGACACTTTATCATCTTACTTGCATTAGTAATAACAGCAAATAAAAAATATCATCCACAAAACAAATATGATTTCATATGAAACATTAGATTCATGTGTGCCCTTTTTTTGTTTCATTTTCAACAGGAAGAACGTCAACAACACCTCCACATTTAAGACATCCAGCTGCTTCGAAAGCCATCACTGAAAGAGCAGAAGAGCAGGGGGGGACAGAAGGGGGAACCTAAATATTTTTTTGTAATAAAAGCTACTTTATACAGTTTTGTAATAAAAGCCAGTTTCAAGTTATTTTGAAAATCCATTATATTACTCTCTTGATATGAGAATATGCATAAGGTTAATAGTATAGGAAACATTTTAGTTAGCAGTAGCTATTGAGTAGATATCAGACGTCGAGAAAGATAGTCTTTCTGAAGTTTCTTCACTCTATTTGAGTTTTTATCTGTATATTTTACATGAGCCCCATCTACTGGTTAAGTCTATATATGTACACTTAAAATGCCTTAAAAGTTTGACGACTGACAAAATAATTACATGCATGTATACAGGTGTCTTACTTAAAGGTGTGTGGTTCGATCCTTTTAACCAGTATGTCAATGAACTGAATTTAAAATACGTTAAAAATTCAGAGAACGCTCAGTGACATTTTTTATCATAACATATCTACAGCTCATTATATTTACACGCTATGGTAAACAACAGAGTTAAATAACCAGGGGCAAACACACTGCTTATTTCATGTTAAAATAAAAGTCATTCACGTGCAAGCGGAAAATGTAAATAAATAATAAAATGATTTTAAAGGCGTTTTCGTGTTGCCTCCATCTTGTTATGCCATCATTCATTTTATCATTGCCACTCTCAACAGGCCTACTCTTGTAAAGGGCTGCGGAGCACGTCTTTGCATGGAGGGCATAAACTTGACCGTAAGGTTTATGTGTGTGTGTGTGTGTGTGTGTGTGTGTGTGTGTGTGTTCTCCTTTCTCTCCTCTCAAGGGAAATCAAAGCTTTTCTCGGGTTTAACTAAGAGGGTGTGGAGAGCAGAATAGATCCTCAATAAATTTCCACACTGTCAGTCCGGTTAACGCTTTGTCTCCCTCTGTCTCTTTCCTTTAATTCATATCTCCTCAGAGAAGAGGCAAAATGAAGTTTTGGGCCTGAACTATGAACAGGGATGGCTTGAGACTCGAAGAGAGTTGTATAAATAGAACGAACCCCTATAGCCTAACCCATTTAGTGTTCAGATAAATTAAAAAAAAATAAAAAATCTGTTATTTAACACAAATGTGTGCACAGCTGAATACCAGGCCAGGTTATAGTTTCTGCAAAACAAAAAAAAAAAAAGAAAAATTAAAAAAAAAATTAATAAACAGAAAAATGACCTGATTTGTACACTATGTATATTTTTTTAAAAACATTTCCTTAATTTCCTTAATATCATTTCCACTAAACTCCAATAAATTGATTTATTTGTTAATTTCATTTCACTCATTTTGTTTTGTTTTTACCAATACATTAGGGCAGAAATGTGCTTAATTAAAAAATGAAAAAAGTAAAAGAATAAATGTAGAGATAAATAAATACATAAGTAAATAAACATTAAATAAAAGAAGGCAGAAAATATGTCTCTTTTTTACATAAGGTGTAAGATACAATATGTTTTTAACTTCTCGGTCATACACATAGAGGAATGCAGAAAAAAGGGGCATAAAATATCAAAGCGATTTTTCATGAGCTGAGATCTCAGCGTGATACTCGAACCCTCAGAACCGCTTTTTAATGTGTCCATTCAGTGAAGTCTGCAAGCTTTCACATAAGGAGCGTTAATGCAGAAGCTGCCAGTCTTCAGCCACAGAATGGGTGGGATTTTCTCTGGTTTAATGAAAAATCTCTTTGCAAAGAATCCTTGCAGTGGCGGTCCTTCTGTGTTTTCTCCAAAATATCAAATAGTCAGAAATCCAGTCATTTTTCTCTTCCTAACTTAATTCAATTTTTTAAAAAGGGCAATCTGCAATTCTAGCAAAGGACTGTTCTGGCGATATGGCACAAAATCTCTTTCGAAAAAAATAATAGCGCTCGTGAACACGCCACCGGGGACAGTTTCCATATTTTTAAGACTGACCAGATTACTGGAATTCGATGATGGTATATTAAAAATTGTGGTTACTTGGCAGATGCTTTTATCTAAAGTGACTTTTAGTACGCTGTGCAGGAGCAAACAACCTGGAGCATTCTGGGACATTTTATGTTACTACACAGTGGTTAGTGCTGAAAAATGAACATAAATCAATAACAAATATAAAGCATTACATTAGTGTTTGTGTATTCACTTCTGATTATCATTATTATTAGTAATATTATTATTAGTGTTGTTGTATTTAGAATACTAATAATTCTAAATTAATGAATTAATTACATATGAATGAAGAACGAGAAATATTTAAGAATATTTTATATGACGTAAAGAATAAGTAAATAAGTAAATAAGCATTTAAATATATTATTTACTAACACTGACTATATATATATATATATATATATATATATATATATATATATATATATATATATATATATTTATCATGCAACAGGCCTCAAAAACAATAACAAATATATCAAACAATTTTGAAAAAAAATACCCAAATAAATAAATAAATAAGGTACAATAAAAGAATAAATATTTATACTTTTTTTCCTGCCAAACCAGAATACTATTCAAAGTTTGTTTAACTTAAATAAAATCTACAACAGTGCACTAAAGTGCATGCGAGTAAACCTAACCTTTAGTTATCTCACGGAGTCAGTTCTTTCTATACGTTGATCCTGGTGATTTGACATATAGCTTCTAGAAATATATAACACATCGAACGTATCCCTCCCATGCAAGTAATGCATGCCAGCAAACACATACTGTTCATTAGATCTGCAAATATTTTATTTATGATGATGAAACTGAACCCAGTTATTGTTGATGTCACCGTCAGAACAAAGCAAACAGTGAATCATATCCCATCCGCTGCATGCAATATTCATGCGCTGCAGTTTAAGCCGCTGTTATGGACTCCACAGACCGCCGGGGGGTCAGAGGGACGAGCTGTAAATAATGCTGGACTTCAATTAAAGCAGCTGATGACAAGACTGAAAAAAAAAACCCTCACGGGGCAGGAAAGCACGCTACATCAATCAGGTGGCTGGATCTCAGAAAGCGGTCGACAGTGACACCTCTCTCCGATTTATCTCAGAGTGAAGGACTGTGCTTTTTATGTTTCACACATCCTCTTGGGTTAAAGCGAGATATAATGCCCCCATCTTGACAATCACGCGCTCATGGACCGGTGTCGGGAAGATACTTTGAAAGCGAAGCTTGTCAAGCTCCTGATATAAAGTAGATCAGCCGCTGTCAAGCTGCAGTTGGGAAAAAGTAGTTATAAGCTACAAGCTGCTAGAAACAAGCAAAAAGCTTAGCTCTCGGCTAGTTAGCTCGCTCTATTGTTTTTCTGTTATTAAATAATTCAAAAATTATCCTTGCTACATGCACAGTGTTAAGCTACAGTAACTGAGACTTAGCACTAGGGGACTGTTACTTTTTGTTGATTTTGATTGCTTCCATTGTCCTGGTTTGTAAGTCGCTAAATGTCGTCTAAATATCAGATCATTTAATTCACGTATCAAACAAAGAAGCCAAGTATCATAACACATCAGCTAAAAAAAAAAAACAGCTGCTCATGATGAATATTTTAATGTCACATATTACAATGATTAATTATTATTTATGTTTTATTGCATTTTTGTTTCTTCAGTAGAATGTTCATTCAAAAATTAACAATTTGTAAAAAAAAATTAATATTATTATTATTTAGTAGCACTAAATGCACTTGAGGGGTCAATATCTTTTTAAATATGTAACCATTAGATGACAAACATTATATCCTATATTAAATGGACATGTAACACTTTTCTGAAAAATTGCTCTGAACTTGACAGCCGAGTGTCTGACTATTGTTATATAAAAATTATATTTATTTAATTATTATCATTCTGCAGTACATTTACTTAAAGGTCTGTTTCTTCAATCAAGTCCAATGGAATGATAGTAGCATTTAATAGCAGTGTTTAATCAACAGCAACAATAATAATAATGATGATGATGATGATGATGACAGTAATGATATAATATCGTCATTATACTTGCTTATTGTACTCATTATGCATCGATGCATTTAAACGAAGACGCAGCTCTTAAGGGTGGCCTTGTGCAGCGCTGCAGTCAGCTGTGTGGTGAGGTGACAGGTTGCCTGCAGGACACAAGCTGGAACAGTCTGAACATTGTTTCTGGTCACTGACTCTGCTTCTTTAGTCCAGGAGCTCACTGGGACTCGTGGAGCATTCAGATGGAGAACTGTTACGCACGCAAAAACACGACAGCGAGCGCGCGCACACACACACACACACACACGTGCACACGCACACACACACACACACACACACACACACACACACTTAGATATAAAAGTACAATTCTTTAAAAAAAGGACAACTTCTTCCTGTACTTTCCCAGTACTTGCTAATCCACCGCTGTGTGGTTTCTAGAGCATTGCTAGGCGGTTTTTCACCGTCCAGATTTAAAAGGAGCCCATCTTCAGGCCTCTGTGATGTTCTGATCCTCAAATACGGGTGTCAGTGCGAATTGATGGGATTTTATGCCAGTTTTATTGTCTTCCCAGTGAAAACCATATTTCTTATCACTAAGCTTTGGGCGGAAAATATACGGAGCGATATTAGTAGTGAACCTTGCCTTACTAAGCTCTGCTGATAATTTATCGTCTCTCTGATATCTCTTCACATGTTACGCTTTACGTAGGGTAAAAATTCTTCAGCTGCAAATCTAAAAATCAAGTCACCTTTATGATGAATTATTAGTTTGTAAACATCTTCAGGTTCACATCTATAGTGATTTTAATACGGTAATGAAAACCTTTATACTGTAAGGATGAAAAAATTCGACTACATGTAAACAGCAAAAGCTATTTATAGTAAATCCTCATTATAGATTCCTAAATAAATACCACGTTTACCACCAATATTAAGCAGCAACTGTTTTTAAAACTGATAATAATAAGAAACCTTTCTGGTGGATCATGCGACAATGCTGCTGAAAATTGCTTTTGGAAGCGTCCATAAAAAAAATAGTTCACACTTGTTTATTGATTTATGTCTTTTTTTATCCTTTGCGGCTCCATTTAATGTTTTGAGCTTGTAATGACAATTAACCGCCGAAAGGGGGCAGCAGAGTAACCTTCAAAACCGTCCTCCTCCTGCATCAATATGCCGAACAAATCTGCTCTGGCCCTGGCGTGCTCACTGTAAAGGATTGGCAGTTCTACTGAACTGAATCCATTAACCTTTTAATCTGGATCTCTCTGAAAAAACACAGGTGACCCACCCCTTGGAGCACCACAAAAGGAGTTGTGTCAAGGGTCAGGAGAAGCAAGCGGAGGGCCCAGCCCCCCATTTGTCCCCATCTAAGAAGTGTCATCCCGAATCAGACTCTTAGTTATTCACAGGCCCACTCAGAGCCTATAAGTGCTTCACCCTGCACGCTGTTGCGATATCTGATATCCCAGCTCCGGACAGGCGACAAATTGTATGAAAGTTTTTGAGCATGGCGACAATAATGTGCCACAGAAGCCTCTGATAGCTTTCCAGCACTTGTGAGTAAGTTTTCAGAGGCGATTTGCGTCAAAGCTGGCTGCTGTTGTTCACCGTCATATTGAGCGACACGCAGTGTTCAGTATGTTAGAGTCTAAAACACTGCAGCTGGTGCTAGTGTAAAGAAGAGCAATCAAGTGACGCAATCGTGAAGGTATTATCACGTATCACTACTATGTATCTGAAGAAAATTGTATGATCTACATTTAATGTGTTGCAACTACAATTATGCAGATTTATGCCAGGTTTGCAGGTAATGCATTTGATTCATTATTTAAAGTAATGCTTTTGCACAATATGTCATTTCGTTTTATATCCATAAATTATTATTGTATTGTTATTAATGCAAATGTTATTTTTAAAATATAAAATGGTTATATATTTAGTAATGTTTTGTTTTATAATTGTCATATATATCAATAATGATAATAAGTTTTATTATTATTAATAACCATTTTAAATATGATTGACAAATATTATTACTAGCAATTAATTCAATAATAAAGCAACTATTATTTTTAAGTGGTTATTTATTTAATTGTTCTGTTACTGTCATATACATTAGTATTATTACTGCTAATAATGACAATAATAATTACAAAATACTAAAATAATAATAACAACAACAACAACAACAACAACAGTTAAACATAAATGATTTGCCTTATTGTATTCATTGTCAAGAAATAAATTAATTGAATAAAAACATTTAATACAGCTTTACAAAATAAAATATTTTTAAATGATTAAATACGATACAGAAACATTAAAACGAATAAAAATGTCATGATTTATTATTGCAATGCCAAAAGCAATGCCATAATTATGCAAATTACATAAATATGTAACAAAAACACAATATTAAAAAATGAATTATATTATGTTTTGCATATTGGTTGAACTCTAAATCTTAAAACAATTATTCATAATCCGGTATCATGCTTAAAAAATAATATAGATTGATCACTAATAACAGAACCTTTGTTCATTGATATTTTAATCAATTGCATTAGTTGCAGGAAGAAAAAAAATCCTAGGGAACTTGCATAATCAGTTGCATCTGTACATGCAATTGTCGCATGACATGAAAGTGTAAACAAAACTCTGTCCAATTCATCCTGGAGCGTTGCTTTGATTCCCAAATGAGTTTCAGATTTCAAAAGCGACATCTTTGTTGCTGGTGATGTTTGACATCTTCTGTCGGGCACAGACTTTTGACATCTTTTGTCAGGCACAAAAATACACCAAAGAAGTCTGAGAATGTTTTTTTGCGTGTGAATGTTTGCAACATGCATCCATCAGAAAACATCTTCCCCACCGTCTTTCTCCCCAGCAAACATAAAGAATTCTAGAGTATGAGGGCTCTGAAGATCCAAAAGAGAGAGAAAACAAAACGCAAGCCACCACAATAAAAGGAACAGAAACGAAACCGCTACATGACAAGCTGAACGCTGCCGAAACGTGACATACTCCCACCAGTGTCGAGAAACTCCTAAATGACTCCAAGGTTTTTCTGCCGCAAGAAAGAGAATGATCACGCTTATTAAAAGCAGAGAGATGGCAGATCAAGGAGAATTAAAAGGGCAAAAAAGGAGATGGTACAGATGGAGGAAGGCCCTCACTAGACTATGAGAGAGATTGAACATCACGACAGGGAATAGAGAAGAGAGAGAGATAAGTTTCGGAGGCAGGAGAGCGGAGATCTCAAAGCCCTGTTTCAGCAGATGGAAAGCTCCTAATGAGGAAGGAAGCAACGGACAGGAGATGAAGGTAAGAAAGGGTCAGGGAAAATGAGAATGTACTTACATGACCCAAGGCATTGGATCAGAGATTTATGGTCACTGAGAGACAGAATGAAATCGACTTTTATAAGGAGAAGCGAGATAGGGGTGTGCCTGGAGAGAGCTAAATAGCTCTGGAGGAGAAATGTCAAAGAACAACCTGATAGGAACTCCCTGTAAAGTTATACAGTGGATCTCGACCTTCTCGGGTTTAGTACCTTAAAGGGGGCCGTGACAGAGGAATCAAATTTGCCATGATCTTTTCAAATAAAAGAGTACAATGAACACGTTCTCTAACTTTCAGGACTCAAAACCACCTCCTCAGTCCAAAGAGAACGTCAAAACTAAGCTGCAGAAGATAGGTAGATAGATAGATAGATAGATAGATAGATAGATAGATAGATAGATAGATAGATAGATAGATAGATAGATATTTGTTGGAGCAAATAATGCTGCATCTTATCAGCTTTAAAGACAAAAATGTACCAATTAATTCCAATTAACGAATTAGAGAAAGAGTCAAAGTTGAAAAGATTCATGAAAGGATAAATTATTACTGTCACCTTTAAATGCTTTTAACTGTGTGGTTCTGTTCATGTTGGGCAGAGAAGCACCAACTTCATTGTTCAGACAAGAACCTCTGAAGGGTATTTTCAGTCTCAGGATGACAAAAATCACCACTGACGTCAAAGGGCAGTTGGATGTGGTGTTCAACACCAGCAGGACGTCAGAACTCACCTGAAGCTATTGTAGGTCTCCTATTGACCCTGAAAGTTTCTGCTAACATAGTTTTACCTCGGGGGTCCTCCAGAGAAAATAGATCAAAGCAGAACTGACGTAAAGCTGGTTAGTCCGGCATTAAATGCATGGACTGACGTCTCCAGCAACGTTCCGTAATCCCTGAATGATGCACATTTAGCTCTGCCCTCATTGTAGAGTGTGCAGACCTCTGTCGACCAGGGTTCAAACTGATACAGAGTCAGATCTGAGCGCTGACAGCCTGTGCAGTGAGGTGACTTTCATCAGCTGCGCCGGTCAGCCCCAGGGTGGCTGAGGTAAAGACTAGGTCAAAGCCAGGTGAATGTTGAATGAGGCGCGGTATGACTACCGAAAACGCTAGATATTCAATAGAGAAATATCAGAAGAGCTTACTTGCTTGCATATCAAATGCAAGGTTTTTAGTGCAGTGTAATTTGATGTAAGATTGCAAGGTTTGTGTTGATTTTATATCTAATGAGCTTATTGTCTACATTTCTTCTTCAAAGAAGGCCTGTTTAGTCAAAGACAAGCGTTCGGCATGAGAATTTTGATGATTTTGACATGACATAAAAGCAGAAATACAAAGTGCAAAGTAATGAGTAAATAAGATAATTTATTGTTTGTGAAAATCACTCCGTATGATTTATAAGCGTTTTGAAAAAGTGGGGACATGGGCTAATGTCCTGAAAAGTCCCTTTCACCTTGTAATACCTATGTCATACCTGTGTCATTATACAAAATCATGTCCTGATTAGTCTCAAAAATGCACACACACACACACTTTTACACTAACAGCTGTTCATCAGACCACATTTTCACATCCAAATATTTGCAGAACTTTACATACAGCGTGTGAAGAAGTCTTTTGAAGGTGTCCTATCAAAGTAAGCAAGTAAGTGCATGTGCAGGACAACGGCCGTGTCCAGACTGTCCTTACTTACAGGCTGATCACCGCTGAATGACTACAATCTCAATATTGATCTGCTGTCCAATGAGGCAAGACTAAAGGCTTGAACGTTGGGAGCTATGAAGTGGAAAACTGTCAGCATCTGGTGAATGACCAGGTCAAAGCAAGTGTGAAGTACTTGATTACAGTTTCTGGCAACTTCTTTTTACAAGACCATAGTGACGGGCTAACAGATAAAGCCCAAAATGACAAAACACAGATCTGTTTTTAGTACAAATAATACAGTTAACATCTAAGATAAATACAGCTAGCAATTTACAACAAGGTTTAATTTTTATAATTTTTTTTAGAATAGGGTTACATTTTTGCCAGTTGGCGGAAAATTAAGCTTGCCTTTCTAAAAAAATCTACCTAAACTAAAAAGCTTTGGCATCCATTTAAATAGCTCTATGCCCAGAGTCATATTAAAATGCGCATAAATCAGCGCTTCAACTTGCAGTGTAACGATATCTCTATTAGCATTAACACCGGCAGACAATTTCGTTTGTTTTTTCTAAGCTCACAAAAGGTCTGTTGCTTTAAATTGGCTGCCTTTTTATCGTTTGATGTTTTTATCGCTCATCAGCTGGAAAAAAAAAAATTTGCACTGAAATTGAGTTCAAGGATATCATTTTCCTGTGCTTGCTGTGGTGTGGACTCTGCTATTTTTGAAAGGGTCGCTCCATTCCAAAATGAAAATTTTGTCATTAATCACTTATCCGCATGTCGTTTCAAACCTGTAAAAGCTTTGTTCGTCTTCAGAGCACGACATAAGATATTTTGCATGAAAGTTGGCAAGCTTATGACCGTCCCATTGACTGCCAAAGTAAATACCACATAAATGTACGGAAAGAAAACAGAAATACTGATTATATTCGGCACCATAGAACCATTTTGGAGAATATCTGCTCTAAAAATAGCTGTAAAGAAATAAAGTCATTTTTGTTTTCTATAAAAAGTATTTTCATCACTTCCTTGGTTTTGAAGTACTGATGGCGGATGGACTTTCCAGACAATGTCTTTTATACTTTTCTGGCACCTTGACGTGTTCATTACTTGGCAGTCAAAAACAGTCACAATAACCTGTTTTTATCTAAAAATCCTAATGTAATTATTGTTGGAACGCCAATGACAAAAAATGCTCATGCTTACATCCGAAAATCCTTCAATGATGTTCAGTGAGTTTTAGGGCTGTGAAAACTATATCTTTATTGTTATCTTTATAGTTAAAGCCTTTTTTCCACTGTGCGCCTTTGTTACATGTCTTCAACAGGAACACAAAATCACACTGCTATAAATAACTAAACAAAATGAATTTGCATGCTGGTCGAAAAATGATGTTCAGCTGAGTTTTTGCTCCAGTTTTTCGCAACACCTTTTTCAGTACTGACAGAGGACACAACTCATCTGCTATAAAATAAAAAACTGTGTAAAGCTTATTACCTGGCCCTTTGAGTTTATAACACGTGCAGTGTAAGACTGCATCTCTGGTAAAATTTAAAGCTTATTACTGAGTTGCGAGTTTATATTGGTGCAGTGTAATGGCCTTGAACCGTTTCGGCTGAACACCGCTGTCGACTCTTAACGCTCCACTGACGACTGCATCAAAGACTCTGCTAAAGATGCTACGCAGACAACAGAGAAAACTATGGCTGTAACGGAGAAAGTGAACAGGGCCAGAGAAAACCGTACACATCACTCAGTCCCCACTTTGAAGACGTTTAAAAAAATATCTCAAGGGACTTATGCTGTATGTAAAATGTTATGCATTTACATGAAGTTGTTGCCAGGGCATGGGCTGCTCAGTTTGTCTTGGCTGAAAACTTGTATAAGACAGCCCACTCGTTCTCATTCTGTCCTTAAAGAATGAAGCCAGAGTCACACAGTTGTATAAAACAATGGTGATTGTATGCATTTGACCACAATACCTGCTGCCATTGATTTTATTCGGTCAAGTACCAATTCATCAGAGGGTAAAGTCTCTTAGCATGTGCGTGGGGACATTAAGTGCTAATTGTGTAGCTGGGAAAGAGCATGAAGGATGTTTTTAGACCAGCTGACTAATAATAAAATTGATGTGAGTAAATAAACCCATTACCTTCTTCTATTTGTTTGCACCGCTGTGAGGTTATCAAGCCCGGTTAAGGAGATACTTAAACTTCATGTAGCTTAAGTGGATGAAAATGCTCTCATCATTTACTCACCTTCATGTTTTTCCAAACCCATATGTTGTTAATTTTTAAATGCAAAAGAAGATTTTTTACTGAATCTTTACATAAGGACAGTGGAAGACTGCAAGCTCTCAGTCGTACACTGTTTGAGTGGCTAATAAATGTTTTTAAAAGAAGTTTCTTATGTTCACTAGGTTTCATATATGATCTTTTACTGCATTCATATATGATCAGATATACAGTAAAAGCAGTGATATTGTGAAACATTATTATAATTTTTTCTTTTTTTTTAAATATAGTTATACAATATATATATATATATATATATATATATATATATATATATATATATATATATATATATATATATATATAATACACACATAACCAAACATTAAGTAGTTCTTACATGTCACGTAACTGCAGCTCTCCAAGTTTAAATAAGGAGACATAAATGACATTTAAAAGTTACTGCTGAAAATATTACCTCCGGAGTATATCTAAAATGTCAATTTGTTCCTCATGCGAAGCTAGATTATTTAGATTATGATATTATTAATAATGCGTTTGTAATCTTTCACCAGTTTCTCTTCATGAAGTGGTTCTCAGAGCTATGGCTCAGTGCCTTTCACTGCGGTCTGCTCTAGTTGGGCAGCTCTCACCAGCCCTTGCTGCAGAGCCGCCGGTGTCTTCAGATGCCACTTTGCATCCATCAGCAGCCCAGTGGGCAAGAGAAAATGTAAATTTCAAACCAGAGAGGTGGGAATTAGGAGACAAAATACATGTAGGGGCAAATAAAAAAGGAAAGAGGCAGAGATAAAGCGCTCACATTTTGATTGCATTGAGCAGGCTCTTCTCTCCACCTCTTACATGTCTTTCTGCAGCTGGACAGTCTTTCTCTCCTCCTGAATAAGCAGTCATGCACCGTATGCCTGAAAATACAATAAATACAATTAAATATAAATACAATTGACTTTGACATTCAAACAGTTGATTGTTCAGTCTCGTAAATTTGCCTCCCACACTTTTTCAGGCAAGCATGTTCACATAGAGGTTGTGTAAATATATATATAGATTTATATTCAAAGAGACAGCACAGTCTGTTTATGACCTGATGTTTTATTCGGGCCCAGAATAAGGCGAGATGAACATCAAGGAGAACTAAACAGTCATTACATGCAGTGCATGTTTCATTCATGCTCGAAAAAAGTTGTTTTCACAGAATAACAGAAATGCTTGGAACAGGTGTGTCTCTCACTTCCTAGAAAGTGAAGCCGCTGGCTCTTTGATATCCCCCTGGAGGCTGGCTTCAGCAAAGATCATAAACCCCACCTTCTCCATGTAAACGAACGGGACTTAAGTGCAAAAAAATTTATTACACTTCCAATACAGTTTTCCGAAATATGGTTTCAGTCATTTATGGTAGTTGTTTTAACGATGATATATGTTTAATTGTTCGTTTTTTGTGATCATTTTGATTTTAGCTGGTAATCTGATGCTTTAAAAGCTGGGCATGTCGTTGTGGTTGATTGGGTCTGTGGGAGTTTAATACCTTGGCTTCACCTCATGACAATACTCTACAGACTCGGGCTCCAAACTAATCTCTACTGTGCAAAGAGCTCTAGTGTGACTCTGGCTCCAAATGATGTCATTTGCTCAAGATAGCAGCCGCCATACTGAAGGAAGGAAGTGTATGGTCTATGGTTAAACATACAGTAAGATTGAGACAGTATATGGTTTATTTGTGTTTTTCAAGTTACCTCCAGGAAATGAATAAAGGACGTGAACGATGTAGTGCTAATTGACATCTAAGAGCTGGTCTCCCAGCCTGGTCTTAGCTGGTTTTAGCTGGTCAGCAGGCTGGTTTTAGAGGGGTTTTGGCCACTTCCCAGGTGGCCAGGCTGGTCTTAGCTGGTTTAGGTTGAAAGACAAGCTGGGACGACTGGAGTAATGGTGCTGAAAATCCAGCTTTGTTCACAGCTATCGATTACATTTTACAATATATACTAATAAAAATCTGTTGTTTCACATATTACAACCCTTATCTTGATCAAGTGAGTACTTAATCTTACCTGTATCCCACCTCAATAGCAACAAAAGTTTTGCAATGCAATAAAACAACAATAAGTACATTTTACTCATATTTTGATGCAAGTATTTTAAGTAATTGGAAATTAATGAAAGTTACTAGCAACTGACATTTATGTGACACTTACAGATCGAATTTTTACTGTATTTTTATCCAATAAACCTTGCTGAGCAAGAGAGATTTCTTTCAAAAACAACAAGCATTGTTGTCATTATAGCTTAGGAATTCCTGGCACCAAAGGTTTGAAAACCTCAGGATCACCTGAGAACAGTACTCATTGTTTTCAGCTGTACTGCTGTAGAAGCTGTTTGAAATCTCTTGCGCTAGTGTGAAGACTCAGAACACAGCAGTGCTTGGCTAACCACAGAGTGCAATAGTCCTCTAAGAAACCCCTTTCACTTTCTATCTGTCCTCCTGCAGCATATGGTAATATAATTTTTCTTCTTTTGATCCCTCGTGTTTTCTGTGTTTTTTTTTTTGCTTTTTTTTGCTGTTTCGTTATTAGTTTGGGTCTTTATTTTGGTTGCTTAGTGGATGTTGTGTGTCTCAATACCTTGTGACAGCCATTTTATTTGTGCTGTTGCTTCAGAGTGTTTCTTAATCTTTTTTCGGCAGGAACAATATTTCAATCTTTCACTTGTGAAATCCACGTGCGCATAATAAGCAGACAAAACAAAATAAAAAGAATTCTTTAATCATTCAGTGAGTTGCAGTGTTTACAATAATTAATGCAAATGTGTTATTTAACCTAGGGCATCAAGTCAAACACATTTCCCCCAAATCTCAATAAATAATAACAACATTGTGAACCCCCCCAAGACATGAGTCAAATCAAGCCCTTTTTTTTTCCACAGTCCTACTCTTGAATACAGTGGATCATGGAGTTGAAATTGATTTACCTGTTCAAATTAAATTCCCCTGTATCCATGCAACTGTGAAATTAGCTGTAAGTGCACTATACAAAAATAGTGAAAACAGAAAAGGTTACCACAGCACCTCATAAGAATTATGCGGCTCCAGTGGATGTGGGTCTCTCGCGCACAGCAAATGAGCTTCTGCAGGTGGCACAAATGAGATGAATAAAGCTTTCCTCAGGTAATCTGTCACGGCTTTGATAGTCCGTATACAGATGAAAAGTGAAAAGTGTGTGATTGTTTACTCGCCTTCATATTTAAAGTGCCCCTATTATGGATTTTTGAAAATTACCATTCGTGCAGTGTTTAACAGAGCTCTAAGAGAATGAAAACATCCCATAAAGTTTTTATATCTGATAGTGCTGTATAGTTCATTTTGACACAGAATCATTGAAACGACTCGTTTTAGAGCCATTTCGTGCTGACCTCAACAGGGAACACTTGTCCATCGCTTTTGAGCTCTTTCCTGGTAACGCTGTACACAAAGCAGCACTGTGCTCACAAATACTGCTTCATCAGGCATTACAGGTGTGAGGAAATTGGGACCAATTGACCAATCACGGCTGATCAGCGCAAAGTGAAAATGAATCGTTGAGTGAATTGTTTGGAATCATTGAGCAAGTAAGGTAAAAATAACCGCATATTATAAGATAATGAAAGTGTATTTTGACCTTGCATGCATGTCAGCCTGCTGGGGACTCCCAAAACCAAAATATGAACCCATAATAGGGGTGTTAAATTATTATTATTACTAAGTCTAATCTTGAAGCAGATGGGCTATACAGCAGCACACCGCATCCCGCCCTGTGAGCTAAGAATGGGAAACTAAAGCTACAAATTGCACAGGCTCAGCAAAATTGGACAATAGGAGATTGGAAAATGGTTCCCTGGTCTGATGAGTCTTGATTTTTGCTGCGACATTCAGATGGTAGGATCAGAATTTGGATTTAACAACATGAAAGCATGGATTGTTTTGTATCAGCGGATCAGGCTTCTAGAGGTTTAATGGCGTGAGGGTTGTTTTCTTGGCACGTTTTGGGCACCTCAGTAACGACTGAGCTCTGCAATTGAGTATTGCTGTTGACCATGCATATCCATCGCTTTATGACCGCGGTGTGGCTACTTCCAGAAGGATAGTGTGCCATGCCACAAAGCTCAAATCATCTCAAACTGGTTCCTTGAACGTGTCACCAGATCTCAATCCAGCCCCTTTGGGACGTTGTGAAACGAGAGATTCACATCGCAGCCAACAAATCTGCAGCAACTGTGTGATCCTTCGGGCTAAAATCGGTAAAGATTGTTTTCAGCACCTTGCTGCATCTACGTCACAAAGAATTAGGGAAGTTTTGAAAACAGAAGCAGGTCCAACCCCGGTACCAGGAAGGCGTGCATAATAATGTGGCCAGTGAGTGTATGCTACACTGAATATAAAAGATCAAAATGACTCCTTCCCCTAAAACTGTCTTTTATTTTCGCTCAGCAGTTCAGCAGAAATTGAGGCTTGATAAGCAATCACGAGCTCACAACTTCCTCCAAATTACAGAGTCTCATTTATAATTCACATCGTTAGCGGGAGAAATCCAAACAGCTTCGCATTTTGTTGTGTGAGCGTGGCAGTGCGGGCTGCGTCTTATTTATGAGTGTCGAGTGTGCGCAGATGTGTGTGTTCGTGTGTGAGAGCGTTCCACTCTGCTCTTTTAAGAAGGGAAGTGTGTCTCATTCATGAAAGATTCATCCCCTTTGAGAGGATTTAGCACTTTTCTGCTTCACCCCAGCGTACTTTGCATTGTTTATAAAGGAATGTGCTTTGTATTGGGCTTTTCAAAACTGAGGCTGCTTTGGCACTTTTACAAAAGGCACAATATAAAACTTTACTCGTTTTATTCCTTCTTTCTCTGCTTCTTTCTTCTTCTTCTTTTTTTTTACCTTTAGTTTACAACCAGAGGAGATGCTAAAGGAAACTTAAAAGGTTGCTCTTTGCCACCTGGTTCAGCAAAAAAGGCCAAAAAGCAGAACCAAGCCAATCAATGACTGATAAAAGGTGGGTTTTGTTTCGTCAGCACAAAGCTGTAGTGTGTCAATGAAGCCAGGGTTTTTATATGGCCTACACAATTATTTGAACGGATCTTACCCATTAATTCTATTCATTAATTTATTCATTCATCACCAATATTTAAATGCATTTAACTTAAATTAAATTAAATTTTACTTTAAAAAATAAAGCTTATGTATAAAAACAACAACAAAACAATTGAAATAGCTATTTAAAGGAACCCAATCAAAAATGTATATTTGTTGAAAATGTACTCACCCATAGGACGTTCAAGATGATTTTGTTTCTTATTAGGAAAGCATTTGGAAAAATACAGCATTTCCTCATTGGCTCCTGTAGAGATCAGTGAATGGGTGCCGTCAGAATGAGACAAAACATCACAGTAATCCACAAGTAAACCACTCCAGTCCAGTCCATCAGTTAATGTCTTGTGAAATGAAAAGCTGTGGATTTTTTTGGAAACAAATACATCATAAAGGTATTTTTATCTTCAAGCCTACTTTTGTTTAAAGCCTGGCTAAAGAATCGTCTTTTCATAATATTGTTTTCACCATAAAAAAATAACTGTCTGAATCAATGGAAAACATTACAAAAAGCACGTTAGTGGATTTTGATGTGAAGGGACAACAGGGGACAGACTTTTTCACTGTTGGATGGCCGGGGATTTTAGCCGTAAGTGAACGTTTAAAACGTTTTGAGGATTAAGGGTCATTAAGGATCAGTGTGATGTTTTTATCAGCTGTTTGGACTGTCGGCACCCATTCATTACAATGGATCAACTGGTGAGCATGATGTAATGCTAAACGTCTCCAAATCTGTTCCGATGAAGAAATAAACTCTATCCTGAATAGCCTTCAGGTGACTTCATTTTCATCAAACCTTCATCTTTGGGTGATCTTTTCCTTCTAAGGTTAATAGGATGGTTGGTCACTTTCGTCTATGAAAATTTAACTGAAAATGAGTGTGCTATTGTGCCACTCTTTACTTCACAACAAACTGCTTGGTAAAAATACATACCGACAGCGTTTGTTGCATCCTGCTTTGTGTAAGTCATTGGTGTCTGTGTAAGATTTTCAATTGAATATTTGAAAAATTAATATCCAATTCATTCAAGTGAATGTCTAACCAATTTATTCAAACCAGGCTTCACAGCGGAATGACTTCTTCAAGTGAAAAACAACTCTAGGATGTATGAAAAGCAGAATGACTTCAAATAGACACCTGGTGTATGTATGAGTCACTGTTTTGATACTGGCTGCATGTGTCAGACACACTCTTCCTGATAATATTCGCTTGATTGGTCATTTTAAGCTAATGGCCACAGGCTCTTTCATTGGTGAATGCTTTAATCCCTGTCGGTGGTAAATTAGTACAACGCACAGGAGACTAGACACACAGCTCTGTAAGTACAGATTGTAACTCCTTGACGGAGAGGCATTATTAAAATGATAATCCTTTTGAAAATACCTTTAAGCATACGAATAAGGCTTCTCTATTTGCTTTTCCAATGAATCTGTTGACTATCTTGACACTGGCTCATTTACAAACTCATTTGCTAGGATCAGAGCGGTCAACGTGATCTCAATAGACGTATCACATCCATGTAGACAATTGCGTTTATTCATACAAAGTTAATCTTTTACATAAATATGCATACATCATATAAATTGCTTCAGAAACAAAACAAAACAAAACACACACAGCGAAAAAACCATGAAAACATATATATTTATTTAAATTTAGCATCTAACTAGAAATAAATGAATATAAATGAATTAATACATCGCTGATTTTGCGCAATATATTCCTGATGCGCTCTGGATAGACAAAGATGTGTCTTAATTTAGCACATGCATGGTTTTATATACAATCTAAGTCGGGAATCAGAAGCTCTAAGGTCAGAATAATAGAAATTGATGTAATTCACTTGGCTGATGTGTTTAATGTGTGCAAGATCATGTTCAATTAAGATGTAATTGGTTAGCGACTCTCTGTTTCCTTGGGGGTCAACTCCATTTAACACTTCATGCTTTAAATAATGTAATAATTGCATTAGACTTTCAGCTCCAGCCACATTTACGTTCCAACAATTACTTGGTACAATGCGTACGCACTGTCTCCACTTTGCCGCCATTAAGAACTACCAATGAACTTACGGCTTCAGTCCATTAATTTATTAAAACCAACGGCGGTTGAAAAACATGACATTAGAGGTAGTGCGTGCGGACCCTATCGAAAAATGAGACTTGTGGATGAAGCCACATTTACAGTTTTAACAATTATGTTGCGAATAAACTTTTATTGCACTTTTATTGCAATGGGTTCAACAAATAAAGACAAAAGCTATGAAAAAAGGACTAATAAAATGATCTGTGAACAGAATATTATATGAAATCAATAAAACAGGTATACTGGAACGGATGTTTTTGGTTTCGATTGTCCGACATCCACAATGCCTATGTTCATTGTAAACACCATATAACAACACACACACACACACACACACACACACACACACACTCGCACACAATTTGAGGATTTACAAATTTTGCCTTCAAACCTTCAAAGATCATCAAAAGACTCCCTTTAGAAAATCATCCCTTTTTGGCATTTAGGCTGGAAAAACTGAAGTGATAGGAGAATCGCACACAGTCAGACGATTTAATAATGCATCCACCATAAATATATTTCCTATTCTAAACATGGGAACACAGAAGAAAGAATTGTCTAGATGCTGCTGTAAAACAATGAAATGTACTGTAAACTATTTCAGTTTCCAGTAACATAAACACTCTATGCATTAAATACCAAAACGCCTTTCATCAAACGCCAAGCCAAACCTAGACAGCATCATAAGCAAGGGGGAAATTATTCTCCCACAACTTTTATTCTGAAGACTAAACTAAACGCGCTCAACCGCCTGTCACTTCATCCTTCACCGCTAAACTTGATACGGCACGTTCTCGCTGTTTACACTTTTAGGTTGCTCACGCCAAAGTCCTAAAAGTTGGCTTTAGCTGAACTTTTTCTTCATTCGTTTAACCAACCTTTAAAATAGAGCTCGTCTGACAGAATGGAAAAAAGAGAAACGCCAGACGCGTGCATGCTAAAAAAGAGCCCAGATAGACCTTTGATCTCTGCCATCATATAATCCGAACTAAAAGATGGAAGTCATAATCTGTAAATCTTTAATATGTGCAGATGAATGTCTCCGCTCCTCGGAAGCCTCTCACAAATATTAAGCTCCCCTCCCAAACACTAAGTTTACATATGAATCCAGCGTGAGAATGTTTTCATAAACAAATCATGATTTATTAATGTAAAAAAAAATTCAATGTAATATTATATAATATTTAATATAAAATTATGAATGCACAAACCTTACTTGAACATGTAAATGCACAATTTGTATGTAACGAGTGGTGAATGAGACCCAATGCACTTCCACAACATTTCGGAAAGTATGTGATTGTGGCTAATAATTGCAAGAGAATCAAATAACATTACTGTAAAGTTTCAATCAATGGGGCAGATTGCAGTGCTGAGTGATCGGAATATGAAGCAGAGTTGGCAGAGATGAGATGGCACATGAATGGAATTATTATGGCCAAGACATTGATTTCGCATTCAAGATGCCTACAGAACAAGAAAATCTGGAGATATTTCAGACACCTTCTTTTAAAATAAAACTATGATTTCTGCTCAAGCACCTATTTTTTAGAACAAGTGCATGTATATCTCCCAAAGGCAACTTCCAAATATTTTTTGTCAATTTTTACGGGCAATGCAGAATTCCCTGTTTATGTATTCGAACCACGATGCGTTCTCTTTCGCATTACTTTTTAAATTCATAAAAATAATTATTTGTATTTTTGCTATTATATTTCAAGCGAAAGCAAAAATTGCCATCGTTTACTACCCCCCTGTGTTTTTCTAAACGACTGGAACAAAAAAAAGGAGACGTTTTCCAAAATGTCCAAGCAGCTCCATTTCCGTAAATGAAAACTTTACAGAAGTAATAAAGTAGGTGGGTTTTCAAACTCTCATCTTAATTGATGCTGACCTGGAGAAAAACAAATCTGATCTATGACATTCATAACAGTATGCTGATTCTCTCGGCAGGTAAGTGTTTCACAAGGAGCCTGCATTACAGCCCACTCCTGAAAAGCTTACAACGAGGGTTTTGATGATTAAACAGATGGGAAATAATGGCTTGTGATATAAAACAGCAGTGGCATAATAAAAGATATAAGAGCACTTCATAAGAGCAGAGGGGATCAGTTTCTGCTTCCATAGAGAGCTTCTCCGAAGTTTGAAACGCTCTAGAACTTTAAACAGATAAATATAATGGCTCTCGCCTCCGAATGGACATACTAAAGAATGTGTTTCTACTGAAGCCCTATGGATGTTAACCTGCTTTGTGAAGGGCTTTAAAAAAAAATTCGCTGTGGCTGCAGAATTGCATCATCAGATTGCATCACGCAACTGAATTGCACGGCTCCTGGCGAATGTGGAAGTGTGCGAGAAGGTGTTTGTCAAGGGGTTGAATGAAGTGAGCAGGTCTGACTTTGTCTGACTAATCATAAAAAAACTTCTAAGGAGTGCACAGATGCGCCACCCCACTGACTCGATGCGCGTCTGCACCAGTCTGAAGACTCACAGAGCTGGCAGCTGCAAGCTTCCTACGGAGACAGGGAGTAAAGCATGCTGGGAAACAGAAGCCGCTCTCGTTTGGAGTGAACGTATAGAAAATGAGAGTCAGGTGTAGATGACTTCGGTGTGTTTTTGACAAATTGCACTGTTTTTGTTGCTGACGCTCATCTGCACGTTACATTACAGATGGGTTCGATCCTTTTTTTTAAAATAGTCATCTGTTAATAACACGGCTTAATCTTATGCTACTGTATTATGGGACATGATTGCGAAGCGATGATAAACAATGGCTGTAATTGAAATATCATTCACTGGAATGCTTTGGAAGGGTTTTTATTACACATAGCAGAGTGCTTCAGCAATATAATATTGTCATGTTTGTCTGCTGCATAATAAAGTAGTTTATGTACCGTGTAAATTAATATCAACTATCCCACTGCTGGGGTGAGACGGAACATCAATGGAAAACATGGATGTTTTAGTTAGCCTACTTATAGTTTTACTTACATTTACTTGTTATGGCATGTATGGTGGACGAATCGTGTTATTCAATTAAGCTAGGCTACACTGTACGAGCTAGGGTATTGTTAAGTAAAAGCACTTTTATGAAGGCACAAATAAGATCAAATTGAAAAACGATTCAAGATCTTGCTCTTTTGCATCACGTATATCTCATATACAACACCGATTTACAATAAACAATGCTAAGAGTTTACGTTTCGTGCCACATTTGCACCTAGAACATTGTGAGGCGATTCAACAGATTCAACAGGAAAAAAAAAAACAATGATTTATTCACAAGTCAAACATCGCTGTTACGCTTTGCATTTGAAATGAGGAGCTATAACTTTTTATGAAATGTAATCTAATGTTTTGTAAAATCTTCATAAAAGTAAAAAAAAAAACGTAAATACTCTGCAAATTACACTTTAAATGTAACTAGTGTTCTATGAAACAGAATCTGCTGACTCATAGAACATTTTATATGTCAATTAACGCGACCTGAACGAACTTATCTCTCTCATGATGGCGCTTCAATGCATCTTCGACAAGAAAAGCGGCCGCTGTTCACATTCAGAAACATTCGCTTTTGATCATTTTCCTGCTGCACAAAATGCGCACCGAACCCAGCTGAAAATGCATACAGATACAGCAAAAGGGCAGATATGAGGAAAAGGACGTAAATCTGATAAAAACAAAGATTATTTGTCCTGTTTTCATTTTCTTCTTTGTGCAACTGTGAGTCCTGCGTTGCTAATGGACAGGGAGTAATAGAAAGGGCCAAAGTTCGTTTGCGTGACATATAATGTGCTACATGTTGTATAATCAAAATTCAGAGGATAATGGAGTAACGCGGTACCTCACATTTGGCAACATAAAACATCATAAGAGCTTCAGCTTTTGTGTACACAGGCAAAATGGAACATTTAGTATGATTATAGAGCCACTTCGTTTGGCCGCTTCTTCCTGTCCTTTTTTTTTTTTTTTACCAAAAATTATGCTCAATACATTCTTTCTCTAGACAAGCAGTCTCTATGAGGGTCACAACAAAGAAACGACTTCTTTCTAATAACATTAAAAACATATTACGAGCATACATGAACAAAAGCATTAAAATACTCTATTTTTAGGTATTAAAAATTGCATGCCTGCTTTGTGAAGCAACACATGAATAAATATCCATCAGGAAGTTAAAGTGCCCTTATTATTTTGATTTTTGGGGTTGACATGCATGCAAAAACCAAAAAAACAAAACCTTTATAATATGCATTTAGTTTTACCTTACTTGCTTAACGACTACCACACAATTGCAACGATTTATTTTTCCAAACCCCTCCTTTGCACGATGCTATTCTGTGGTGATTCGTCCAATTGGTCTCATTTTCATTTGATCATGTCTATAATGCCTGATAAATCAGCCTGTGTTCTGTTTTGTGTACAGCGAAACGGTTTTGTGCATTTTAACTCTCCAAAAGTGGCACCTAGCGGCAAAGAACGAATCTGCATTTTTCTTCAGACCACCACGAAAAGACCAACAAGTGGATGATGCAATATGCTAATGCTCATGTTTAAAACGGCTTGGGACTCGTTTTAATGATTTAGAGTCGACTCTTTCATTTGAGAGACAATAGCTTTATACGCGGCGAGCCTTCATTTTTAAAACTTCGCAGGATGTTTTCATTCACTTAGAGCTGTGTTACACACTGCATGAAAGGTCATGTTCAAAATCCTTAATAGGGGCACTTTGAAGCTCGGCTAGTTAGCATACACTGCTAGATAGCACTCAGAGGAGAACATGCATCAGGATTACACTTCAGCTTGTATGAGGATAAGTAAATGTCAAAAGAATTTCCTTTTTGGGTGAATGACCTCTTAAAATGTCCAAAGCTTCCTGTACAAAACATTATGTACGCTCACAAAAAGTGCATAAATTATACCTTTTCAGAGTTTAACTGCTTATTAAGTGCTAAGTAAATTCAGTTTTATGTTTGTAGCACTTCATACTATACAGATTCTTTCAAAGCAGCTTCAGAGTAATAAACAGGAAATACCATTGTAAATGTTGAAAAATTACAGCTTTGAAGTAGCTTTAAAGAGGACTATTGAGCTACAAACTCAAAAGCTGTCACTAGAACAGGGTCTTTAAAAGTTTTGTACCTTTTAGGTACTAAAGGACAAATATAGACCCTTTGGACACGAAAGTGCACCTTTCTGAAAAGCTACAACTTCAGTGACATTTTTTTCCCCTGAAAGTGTATTATTCAACTCAATTCAGATTCAACGAATGACACTAAAATGAATCAATTTAATTAAATTGCGGTATCAGTATTTTAAGTACTTAGTACCTTATTAGTACATACTACAGAACGGTATACTCATGTAAAGCAATATCCACTACATACATTATCAACTCTTGTTAGATGCAATGCAAACCGCAGATAATGTAATTCTATTTCTAAACATTATATTTTACAATGTGTATCGCTATAAATGCGTACCCTTAAATTCTAAGACTTTTAAGTAAATAAAGTTCCCCTGAAGTTATCTTATTTTTCTGTGCATGGGAAACTTTATGTTTAGAAGCTTTTATTAAATTCCAAACGTTAAGGTCCGAGCGCAGGCAGATCTCGGTTCATCAAAGCTGATTTGACCAGAGAGAGGAAGGTTCTAGAAAGGCAACACATTTTCTCTCTGAGCCGGTGTGACTCCTCGATTTAGAAACCTGCTAAGAAATTCAAAAGGATAGTTCAGCCAAGTGTATCAAGGTGGGCTATTAGTGTGTGTGGGGGCTCGTGTGTTTGTGTGTCTACTTTGCAGACAGCGAAGCCTGAAATTTTCCATCAATCATCTGGCTGTGACCTGGTTGGGGCGGCGCGGTGGATGTCAATAGCTCCGTCCGATAGCTCCTCCGGTAGCTGAAACAGATAAGTAATGGCAAAATCTTTTAATGGACACTGGCCACTGAGGCAGCACTCAAACCCATCTGACAACAGCAGCTGCCTCCTTCATCGGATCAAGAGCTGGCTTTCTTATGATTGTAATTAAGGGTTTGCTTGCAGTTCAAGGAGTTCTAGAGATCGGAAAGATGTGTTTAAAAGTTTTAAATAGTTTAAAACATGAGAAACATTTTGGACGGACACATAGCGCTGTCAAATGATTAATCACGACTGATGACATCCGAAAGAAATGTTTTCGTGCACATAATATATATGTGTGTACATTTATTATGTATAAATAAATACATAAAGAAAAACGTGTTATGTTTATATACTAAATACATCAATATATAATATGAAATATAATAATATAACTGTATATACATGTGCATTTGTCAAAATATACACTGAATATGTGTGTACTTATATATACATAATAAAAATTAATATTTAATAAAGCTTCATATTTAAACTCTGATTCAATACCATTTTTCAAAGGGAGAAATACTTTTATTCTGCAAAGACATGTTTAGCTGTCCGAAGTGACACTAAAGGCAAGGCAAGGCAAGGCAAGGCAAGTTTATTTATATAGCACATTTCATACACAATGGTAATTCAAAGTGCTTTACAAAAGAGGAAATAAAATAATTGCAAGATTTAAATAACAATAAAAGAAATTAAAATAAAATAAAAACACTGATTTAAGATAAATTGAATTAAAAGCAAAAAGAGATTGATTTAAAACAGTTTAAAATAAAAGAAGCAAAGTAGCACAGTTCGGACGCAGCACAGTGCTCATTCTGTAAATGCACAACTAAACAGATGAGTTTTGAGTCTGGATTTAAAAGTGACTAATGTTTCAGCACATCTGATCTCTTCAGGAAGCTGGTTCCAGATGCGAGCAGCATAATAACTAAAAGCAGATTCTCCTTGTTTGGTGTGAACCTTTGGTATTTCTAACTGACTTGATCCTAGTGATCTGAGTGGTCTGTTGGGTGTATAAATAGTGATCATATCTGCAATGTATTTAGGTCCTAGTCCATTGAGTGATTTATAAAACGAGTAAAAGTGCTTTAAAATCAATTCTAAATGTCACTGGAAGCCAGTGTAAGGACCTGAGGACTGGTGTGATGTGCTCTGATTTTCTGGTTCGAGTCAGATCCTGGCAGCAGCGTTCTGGATGAGCTGCAGCTGTCTGATGGTCTTTGGGAAGGCCAGTGAGGAGACCATTACAATAGTCCACCCTGCTGGTGATGAAGGCATGGACTAGTTTCTCCAGGTCTTGCCTGGGCACAAAGCATCTTATTCTTTGCAATATTTTTTAGGTGGTAGTACGCTGATTTAGTCACTGCTTTGACATGACAGTTGAAACTAAGGTCGGTCTCTAGAATCACACCAAGATTCTTGACTTGCCTTTTGGTTGTTTGACCCTTGAGTCAAGATATGCATTCACCTTGTGAACTTCATCTTTATTTCCAAATGCAATGACCTCAGTTTTCTCCTTGTTTAACTGAAGAAAATTTTTGCACATCCAACTGTTGATTTCATCAATGCATTGGCAGAGTGAGTCAATGGGGCTGTAGTCATTTGGGTGATAAGGCTAGTAAATCATGCGTGTCGTCAGCATAGCTGTGATAGGCAATTTGATTCTTTCTCATTATTTGACTTAGTGGGAGCATATACAGGCTAAACAAGAGCGGCGCAAGAATTGAGCCTTGTGGGACTCCACATGTCATGGACGCCCACTTAGACCTATGCTCTCCTATACTCACATAATAACCTCCTCCCCTATATGACCTGAACCAGTTTAGAGCCATTCCAGAAAGCCCACCCAGTTTTCCAGTCTGTCTAGAAGAATGTTATGATCGACAGTGTCAAACGCAGCACTAAGATCTAGTAGTACCAGCACTGATATTTTACCAGAATCAGAGTTTAGGCGTAATATCATTTATTATCTTAACTAACGCTGTCTCTGTGCTGTGGTGCGGTCTGAAACCAGATTGAAAATGATCCAGATAACCATTTGAGTTCAAGTAGCTGTTCAGCTGATTCAGAACTACCTTTTCAATGATCTTGCCTATGACCGAAAGATTTGATATCGGCCTATAGTTACTCAATATACTGTTATCAAGATTTCTCTTTTTCAGGAGGGGCTTAACAACCGCAGTTTTCAGGGCGTTTGGAAAAGTCTCAGAAAGAAGTGATGTGTTCACCACTTCTAAGATGTCAGCTTTTAAACAGTCAAACACGCTTTTGAGAAAAGATGTGGGGAGTGTGTCAAGACAGCAGGTTGAGGATTTTAGGTGCTGTACTACTTCCTCCAAAGTTTTGCTATCAATTGCTTCAAGAACACACATAGTGACTCCTTTTTTGAGATTGTGGTTGAATCTGACATATCTCTACATCATCTGATGTTTTAATTGCCTTTCTGATATTTTTATCGATCTTCTCAGAAAAGAATGAGGCAAACTCATTGCATTTGCTGTCAGAAAGCATTTCACTGGGAATCTGACTTGGGGGTTTGTCAGTCTCTCTCAACCGTAGCAAAAGAGCGGGTGTTGTTCAGGTTACTATTTATAAGGTTTGAGAAAACGTCTGTCGTGGCTGTGGCTAATTCCACATTAAAAGCATGCAGGCTGTCTTTATAGATGCTATAGTGGATTTCAAGTTTTGTCTTCCGCTACGTCCGCTCAGCCTTTCTGCATTGCCTTTTCATGATCTGCACTGCTGTTGATTTTCTCAACATGACTTTTGTCTGCCAGTCTTCTTACTGACTTTCACAGGTGCAATATCATCCATGACATTCTTAACTTTTGAGTCAAAGGACTCTAGGAGAAGATCAACGTAGTCGGCAGAAATGCTTGGCATTGAAGAAACAGCCTTCATAAATAGCACACTTGTGTTCTCATTAATGCATCTCTTTCTGACAGTGACAGATCTGGATTCAGTGTTAGCAGAGATCAATATATCAAAGAAAATACAGAAGTGATCAGACAGTGCTACATCCTTGATAACAATGGACGAAAGCTGTAAACCCTTACTGATGAGTAAATCTAGCGTGTGCCCATGGTGATGTGTAGGTCCATGCACATGCTGAATCAGCTCAAAAGTGTTTAAAAGCGGTTACAAATTCTTTTGTAGTTTTGATTTCTGCATTTTCTATGTGGATATTAAAATCCCTGCAATCACAAAACAGTCAAATTCTGAACAAATCATTGATAACAATTCTGTGAACTCTTCAACAAAGGCTGGAGAATATTTTGGAGGCCTGTAAATAATGATAAACAGGATCATGGAGCACCTTTCAACACAATCCCTAGATATTCAAATGACAAGTACTGACCAAATGACACTTGTCTGCACTGAAAGACATCTTTAAAGAGAGCAGTAACCCCACCACCTCTTGTCAACTCTGCAAACATTCATATAAGTGAAGTTGGGAGGGCTGTTTCATTGAGCACTGTTGCACTGCAGCTTTCTTCAAGCCATGTTTCATTTAGAAACATAAAATCCAGATTGTTTGTAATTATTAAATCATTGATCACAAATGATTTGTTTTTTAGTGATCAGAACATTTAATAATGCTAGCTTGATGGTAGTACTTTTTGTTTCTATAGAAGTCTGAGTTTGTTGTCTAATGGGCATAGATTAGATTTGTCAGCTGTACGCCTTGAAAAGGCCTTAGACTTTCTATCCTGTAATAAGACGGAGATAGTGAGAGACACACTGGGTTCCCGCTTGTTTTCTAAACATCCCTGAAAAGTTTTTGCTGTAGTTATGGGGACCCGAAACACATCACTGAGAGCTGTTATCAGTTGTTTTTGCTTTACCAGCTGCAGATGGAGGAGGGATGGCCTGGCGCGTTGTCGCGGCCGGCCGAGAGCTCTCGCTGGAGGAGGGTGAGCTGGGCCCAGCGGCCTTGGGAGGTGGTGGTGCCCGCCGTTTTGTAGTTGATAACTGGGGCTCTTGCTTGGCAAAGGAGGAGAGTCTGGTTTTAGCCACCAGTTCCTCCATTTTTGTGAGAAGCTGAGAAGTGGCGATGCTGGAGAGGATAATGTCTCTGGTAAACAGAGCATTGGTGTTTCCGGTGGCAGAATTATGCTGTCCTGGCTTCCTGGCTGATTACCAGAGAGTCGTCCTTCGACTCTGAGTCCTGGAGCCGTTGTTGTCTGCGTCACATTGTGTCTGTGATGGGCTCTGCGGGCAGGGCTCAATCGTGATAGTGTCCACAAACAGTGCTTGTTGTGGCTCTGTGTGTTTTCAGTGTCCTTGTGGGATGTGTTAGCGACCAGATGATGACTCTGAGGCTGATATGAAGTCCTGTCGTCATCCATACTTTGTCCAGGTGTGTGTGTGCCATTCATGTTGAGTGGACTGGCACACTCTGCTGATGGATGACGGAGTGAAAAATAGATGTTGTCCTTTAACACTCTTGCACCAAGTTTGTTTGGGTGAAGGCCATCCAGTTTAAACAGTTGTCTGTGTCCCCAGAATAGATTGAAGTTGTCGATGAAGTTGACTCCTTTTTGACTGCAGGTTCTTTTGTAGCCAAGTATTCAGTCCAAGCAACCGTGAAAACATGTTTGTTCCTCTTGCTGGGAGTGGTCCACTGATGAACGACTGGACTTCAACTCTTTGAAGTGTTTCGATAAGTTCACTGAAGTCCCTCTTCAGGAGTTCTGATTGCTCTTTACGAATGTCATTCTTCCCCCACATGGATGATGACTCGTTTTGCATTCTTGTGCTTCATTAGAACGTTCTGAAGTCCATTGTTTACATCAGAGACGGTCGCTTGAGGAAAGCAGCATGTAGTTGTCGTTCTGCTCCTGGCGTTTCTGATAATGGAGTCTCCGACTATCAGAGTTCTGGGCTCGGCTGCTCTGTGATCTGACGCCGCTGTCTGCTCGACCTTGAGCGCCTGTTTGTAGCGGTGTTAGCTACTAGCTGATATGACTCCTGCTCAGTCACTTTCGGGATTCCCTCACCCAAATCGTTAAAAATTCAAATCTGTTCTCGGAGGCTGTACAGGGGGTGGTAAAATACCAGTTTTCCAAGCCTTCTCATGGCCATGTCTGGGGTAGATGATGCCACAGCGGCAATATGAGATACTCGTGACAGTCTGGTGTCTCGAGTGCCTTTGGGTCTCGCTCCCTGTCTTTGCCACTGATTTGTGTGTTGATCAGCTTTAGCTTGATTAAGCTACATTTGTATACTGTCGAGATTGATTCGATTCACAGGACTCACCGGCTATGGGCTGAGGGGGTCCGTGATGATCTGCTGTGTGATCTGCTTGTTTTGGGAGTCCAGCAAGTAACTTCGTTTCAAGAGCCACAATCCTTTGTAGCAGTCTGTGGCAGTTTGTGCAGCAAGTAGATTCCAGAAGAGGCATTTTCTTTCTTGTTTGTTGAAGATAGGAAGCTGTGTTTTCCCGTCTCCGGAATGTAAGCTGCTAGCAGCGGGAGGCAGATAATCTAGTTCTTCGTAGTAGCTATTATTGCAATCCCGAAGTTTTTAACAAATATGTGTTGTTTGAGCACTGTGCTATATGCTGAAGTTAAAACTTAGTAAAATCAGAAAAAAAGTAGATAAAAGTAGATAAAAAGAAGCAAAGCGCGGAGCAGTAAGCAAGAGCGTCCGAACAGTCGCAAGCCGGAAGCAAGAAGCTAAAGACACTAAAGACATTTATAATGTTATGATTTATTTCAAATGAATAAGTATGTTTCAGATAAATGCTGCTTATTTTAATATATCAAAGAACCCTGAAAATAACAATGATTGCCACAACATGTAACAAAAACTGTTTTGAAAATATATAATAAAAAGTCCCATTAATAATTGAGCATCATCAATAATTGAAGAGCAGATCAGCATATTAGATTAATTTCTGAAGGATCATGTGACGCTGAAGACTGGAGTAATGATGTAAAAAATTCAAGTCTTCCATCAAAGGAATAAATTGCATTTGAAAAGAAAGCAGATATTTGAAATTATAAGAACATTTCACAATATAACCATGATCACAAGAGACTAATTATTAATTATTATAGCACTTATCATGAATGCTAGTCAGGTAATATGCATTGCGAAAATGATCCTCCGATTGTTCATTTTAATCAAATATTCTCAGAAAATTCTGTTTTATGTAAGCGTGTCATAGCTCGAGATTTCAGACGGCGACTAACATTTCTGCCTTTCTGCTCCAAGTTATACACGAAAAATTACAAAACGGCTAATTGAAGAGGCATTTTCTCTGCCCCTGGCAGCGCTTTTGAATATACCTCGGATCCACAGCAGTAAATGAGCAGCAATGGCCTTACTTTAAAATCCTAATTGTTTTTCCTGCCAGCGGCCTCACAGTCGGTCTCTCTGCCCCCAGTTAGTGAGCCTGTCTCTGAATCCCGCCGGGCCGTAACCCCTTTCCCACTTAAATTCACATCAAACCAGTCAAACATAACATCCAGAAAATAAACCTCAATTTAATCCCTATCATTAAACGGTTCTCTGTGTTGAGTCAGCTGTCACTTACTGTGTTATCTTATAATAATAATAATAATAAAAGCATGTTCTAAAATGTCGCCGGTATCAAAACAACAACAAAAGGAAAGTAACATATGGTGTGTGTTTTTGGTAGGTGGGCCGGCTGACATGCATTTTGCCTTTCATCTTTTAATAGACACTATAAAGAGTGCGTGGAGATCACTAAGCGAGAAGACATCAGGTGAAGCGCGTGAATCACACGCCATTGCTACAACATCCCTGCTTTGCTCGGAATATTACATTCTGTCACACACTCGCACATGCAACGCTTTACGGTGAAAGCCACGCTGAAGAAAAACTAAATTGGATCCCAGGACATTTGCGTCTTTGAAGAACGAGGATGCAACAAGTCTTCTGAACTTTTTCGAGTTTTTGGGTCAGCCGTAATCTCCAACAATAGACGCTCTTCAGGGACGCCGCAGAACCCAACCATCCTCATTTGCGTCTCTTCCTCTGTTCCCGCTCATACGCCGCTCCACTAATAGTTTTGTTGTTTGCATGCGGGTACAAAAACGCGACTGCATCTGTCTTTCATTAGTTGCAGGAAGGAAAGGTTAACTTTGTAACTTTGTAAAGGTTAACTTTGATGTTCATATACTTTATTTTCTACTCGGGTGTTTAGCTGGATCGACAAACCTAAGTTTGAACTTGAGGAGAAATGTCGCAGATTGTCATTGAAACAAATCTTGTCGGTTCTGTTGGATATTTGTCATATGGAGGTCATCAATATGATTTCTACTTCCTGAGTCATGCGTCACGCTGCAAACAGTCAGCGGTGACACTAATGGCTCAAACTGTTCTCAATCATCATAAATTACCGCTCATTAGCAATCATATTTGAATAATACTGTAATCAAGGAGAACTCTGCAAGACTTATGAAATGGTTACGAACTATTAACGATGAAATATGTTTAATGGCCTCGTAATAATCCGAGAATCAGCTTTAGCTCCCCGAAGACATTAAGTATACCAGACAGTGATACAGACAGACTTTAAGATATGAACAATACGAGGGAATGAAATAGCAGTTGTGTTGATTGCTTGATGGAAATATTTGGCCAAAAAATACAATCGTCATAATTTACCCGGATGCTATACCAAAACACACACATGCACACAAAAAAATCATGACAGGAAAATATAAGCCGTCTAGCAACAAAATGTTTTATATTAAGTTAAAACACTATATTAAACGTTTTAATTTAATATGAAATTATATTATTTTTGACTGGATGGCTTAAAGAAAACATTCTGTCATCAATTTCTCACCATCATTTTGGTCTAAAGTTGTACAGCTTTATTTTTTTAGAAATTAAAAAAAAAAGAAGAAGTTATTTTAGTACTATTTAGTACCTAGTTTTTATTCATATTTATATGGTGTCAACAGAATGTTCTTAAGGCACCATCAAAATAAAGTGTTATGTATATTTTTTCTGTTTATTTTTTGTTGCTGTCTGTCAAAACTTTTTTTATATTATTATTTAGATTTAATATTTTTTTTAATTTCAGTATTTGTTTTTATTTATTGCCATTTCACAGTTTATTTCCACCCTAGTAAAATATATAGTTCAAATTTATTAACATATTTAGTGATTATTATATATTAACATATATAGTGATTATATTTAGTGTACTGAAATAAAATTGCAGGGTATTAGTGCATAAATATATAAATTAATTTGTAGTAAACATAACATGAAATGTATTTCAAATACATTTTACGGCAATATTTCCAATTCTTGTTTTCATCTAACATTAACATTTTTCGTCTTTATTACAATGAACAGACCTTTTTTAAATAGATTTAATTTTAGTCGGTGACTACAACCTTGTTATCTCTCCATGAAAAAGTCAAAAACTCTCAGATATATGAAAATCCTACAGGTTTGGAATAGCGCATGGGTGAGTAATGATGACAGAATTGCTTTTCCAAGCACTTCCATAACATCGATTTATAAAAATAACCCGCAGTATGTAAAACATTACTAAAAGGATTTGACTCTAGACTCATCGGAATACATCAGAGACTTGAAGACGTCTGGAGCTTGGCAGTAAAAATCACCTGGCTTGAACATTCCCCAAAACATGTTGTTTTAGAAAAAAAAAAAAATCCAGGGTTGGAACAACGTGGTGCAGAGTTAATTACGACATTTTTTTTGGGGGGGTCAGTAATTTAGCTAAATAGCGTATTCAGACGAGCTGTTAAATTGCTCACTTGTAAATACCATTATAATGCTTTACTGCCTGCATGCAAATTTGCAGCGTTCCTCTCAGAGCGACCTTTTGTCCTTTGCAGCTGCAAGTTATTGTGCAGCTGCAAATATCCGGCCCAGAATGCCTCTGTGTCCTGCAGGGCTGTTGCGTAACTCATGAACTGTTACGAGTCTGTCATATGTGTAGCCTTGTGAGGTAGATTTTCTACATCATTGCAACAGACCAATTCAACCTCGTCCTAATGCTAGAGAGAAACACCTATTATTATTACGAACACCTGCATAGTGATTCCCACTAGAGGGAGCGTATCTCTACTGCGGTAGTACAAGCCTCGTCCTAGATGGGTCAACTTATTTCGTGGTTTCATTGCATCTTTAAGTCTGCTTTGGATCTGTGGGTACTTTGCAAGACAACTGAGGATGCATCTTCCGGCAGGAACAGCCGTTCAGTAGATTGAGACATCTGACACGTGCAAGACCCGTGATGTAAATTACATAAAATATTTCTGGCATTAGCCTGACGCGTTCATTCCACAAAAGACATACAATCGACACACCTATGCTAAACTCGCAGTTCCTCTCAATTCCCATTGTAGTCGGTTTTCTGGATCTTTGGGTTATTATTGAGCTGAACATTAAAAAAAAGCTATAAAAGCTATTCCGGCTGTGTCTGCAGTGTTTACAGTTTGTTAAAAATGGATAATTCCGCATCAATACTCAAGCTATTCAATTGATCATTTCAAATAATAGATGCCCAACTCACGTATAAAGTCCCGTTTTCATCTTGAACAGGAAACGCATCATTTAGCACCTTATCCAAAGCCTCCAGCTGCATTCGCCCTTATTGTGTTCAACCTCCTGTTGAAGAGTTTCATACGTTACCTAACCTGAAAATACGCGCCATAAATAAAACAAAGAAAGCGGCGTGGTATCTCACGCTCTCAGCCGCACATTAAGCGCTGCTGTTGACAATAATAGGGCATTATCGTGAAAGCGAAAGGTTCGGCTGTATGGATTGGCGGAGGGGGCATTGTAAGATGTTATGATATGTTGCATTCCCTCGCAGGCATAGATTGTTGAGGAGGAAGGTTGAACTAATCTGAAAAATCCTTCTTTTTGGGTCCTCGTGGAAAATTTAAGTTATTTTCTGAAAGCTTTCCACTCCACCAAGGCTTTCAAATGTCATTCGGAAAGATGCAAACTGACATGTCGCAATCGGTCACAAGACCATGTAAAAGCAAGTGGCATTTGACATCAGTGATGTCAAACGTGGCTCAATGTGTCTCGAGGAGCTCATTTCCAAATTTTGAAAGAGTACTTCGGTGAAAGGGAAGATTTTCAGGCATGACAGTAAAAGCAGTGTCTGCTTTGACTGCACAGACAATTTTGCAGCTCAGATAATCTGATAAAATTAAAGACTTTAGCCAAGGTAAATAGATTAAATCTTTCTACATTTATGGACGTTATTGATTAAATTAAAGTCACTAATAAAAATGTTACTTATCTTGTCTTTGCAGAATGAGCATTTCATTTACAAGGAAGCCTGTTTCTTGCACCAAAAAACAAAATCAAATACAAAAAGAAATTAACAAATGACTTTTAGATTTCAAAATGCAGTGCTTTTTAAAAATCAAATAATTCAGACTTTTGATCTTGCAATTCAGAATTTATTTAAAAAGGTTGAACTATTTTCTCACAATTCTGAAAAAAATTCGCAAGACCAGTATAAATCTAATTCTGAGAAAAAAAAAAATTAATCGAAAGATGTTTAGAATTTCTGAAGAGCCTTCATTATGAGATATAAACGCATTACTGCAAGAAAAATAATGACAATAAAAACAAAAAAACAAAATAAAAGCGCATATTTGCAAGCTGTAAACTCCTAAGAAAGAGCTAATAAAATTGTGGGATATAATTTTTTGAAAAAAAATCAACTGTAATATATAAAACCGTATATATTAAAAATCAAAGCCGTGAAATAAAGAGACTTTTGTGGGCTGAATTGAATATGTTCATGCTGCAAAGAAAAATATCTAATTATTAATAATAATACAAATCTAACTTTAATAATTAAATTCAGTCAAAGCAGTGAAATCCTCTGCAATCCTTTAAATATTCACTGTTTCAGAGGTGCTAGATAAAAATCACTGGCGCAACGTTTCCTTATGAGGGTATGTTTGGAAATTTCCATCTGAAAAGCTCACACCTTCCTGTCCTTGTTCTTTTCTTGTCTATTGAGTGATCTGTCGACCTCTTGTGCACCGTAGTACACGATGATGCAGCAAAGCATCTATCAAATGCTCAAAGGTCACCGAGCTCAGATCCCTCAGGTCGGAGCTGTATTCCTCGCGGTGGTCTCCTCTCGCTTGGCACTCTGCCCTCCTGGCTCAAAGCTTGAATATGAGGTGACATATTTTCAATAGGGACCATTGGCTTTTCCTGCACTGCTGAATATACATTAGGCTGGCACGGCCCCTGCAGAGAGGCTGAAATTCCTTGTCCCGCGTCGCTTGTGTCTTAAGCCATAAGAGCCAGTGTCTACTGTAGTGACAGCTTGGAAACGTGTCCTTTGGACCCCGTGGATGTACTCAGTCTAATGGTTAGAGTAACTCCGAAGAGCCTACACTGTTTAGAATTCTCCACCAAATCTAATTATTGAAGTCTTCAATGTCACCAGTGAAGTTTAAATGCTGTGTCTGTATTGCTTGGTTATGGACGGATTCCATAATATGTGATTGGCTACAGTAATGCTTCAGACCATATATCTCTTAAAAAGAATAGTTGTCATTATTCAGTCACTCTCATAGCGTTTTAAACCACGCAAAACAGTTTGTTATGCTGCTTAATACTGCATATTTCTTATGTTATTTTCAAAGACTTGTTCTTCTGGTTTTACTTTTATTCACACTTCGGCATTTATTAATTCTCCCTAATCATTTTTTTTTTCTTATATAAAAATCCTACTGGGTGTTATACCGTTTATCTTGGACTATTTACAAATAAATGTGCAAACCACGCTCCTGAAAATGCATTTTATGATATTATACCTAAAAACAATATATATATATTTTTAATTACTTCTGCAGTAAGATTGTTGAAATGAATCCTGTTACCAGGGTACTTTACATTATGGCTTAATTTCCATATTGTCCAATTTGCATTTATTAAAATACAATCAGTTCAATTAATTTTGTGTAATTAATTGCGTAAGTGTAAAGTAACTATATGTAACTACTATGCGATTATATATTCTTTGTAGAAAACAAAACATAGAACTTTATAAATCCCACAACGACTTTCCATATCGACATCAACTGTCAAAATCCAAAAAAAGACCAAGTCAAGAAATAAAACAAAAATTGAGAGTTTTTTTCACTGCCTGCCTCATTCTCCATTCCTCATACCGAAACTCTAGCTGTGTGACTTGTTACAGAAAGAAAGGTAGATAAATAAAACAGGCCTACAGGTTTGAAACCACATGAGGGTGAGTAAATAATGACAATATTTTATTTTCGACTGAACTATTTCTTTAACAGCCCAATCAGTACATGACCCCCAGAGCTCCGTGGCGAGACCCAGCGAAAAACTGAGCTGAAAATCCAATTAATGAATCCCTCACCTAATTCAGTCTAAAACAAGGATCAACCGAAGAGACTGTGGGAAACTTCATTGATCAATTACTGCAGACCTGTAAAGGGGAATTCTCTGAACCTCGGGAACCGCGATGAACGCGAGGGAAGCTGACAGGGGCAATAAGTGAGTAAATGAGCTTTGACCAGTCTGGTTTGTCTATAATGAATAATTATGGCAAGCCAACACGCGGAATCTTATATTTAAGCTTTTAACGGTTTTTGCACCCATCAAACAGTGTTATAAAGTTGTCCACAGAGACGTTTCTCTCAGCAGAAAAACGGCGTGTCCGTATTTCTTCGTAATGACTCCCTCTGATTTCTTGTGTCAGCAGTGGCACCTCCAGTTCTGGGATTATAAGTCAAATACGCGCTCCGCCTCCAAATTGATTTTCATGGAAACTACAGCACATTGACATAGGCGGACTAAAAGCTTGCAGAAATCCAATATTGTCGTCTTCAAAAGCTGTGGCCTTTGCTCAGCAGGTGATAACACAATTATGCCAAATCATCTCGATCGGAGCGGTCCGCAAGCTAACTGGGTGACCTCACCTCGTGCCGGTGGCGTCTGCGGACAAATGAGCCGCAGTGCAGTGGCGGCACCGCTGTGACCTGCGCAGGCGGCCCGGCCGGACAGCTTCATGAAGCATGTGAGCAGAGACCCGGGGCTGTGCCTTAATAAGGTGAGCAGCTGTGTTTATGTGCATGCTCGCGTGTGTGTGTGTGCGCGCGAGGCAACTAGTGAAGTTGTGTGTGGACATTGTGTGCTTTCGAATGCAGGGGTGTTGCAGCTCACTGGCGGCCGGGAAGCGGACGATTCACTGACTCAGCAAGCCGACTTCAAAGCTCAAACATCTCGGCGTAAGAATGGGTCATCGTACAACACAGCCTCGTAAAACAACCTCGAGATGTTCTATTTGTGGTCACATGTGGTGTAGTTACATCATCGCTGGCATCAAAGTCAAGGTCTCGGTCCAAGTTATGTCATCAAAATCGCTCGACTGAAACATGCTGACTACATATACTGTTGTACTTTAACATTATGCAAGATGAAACATGGAAAGTACAATAAGTTTAGTTAACACTTTATTTTAGGGTCTCTTTACTAGTTGCTTACTAGCATGCACTGTACTGGAATATTAGTCATTTATTAGTACTAATTAAGCACATATTAATACCTTAATCCTAATCCCACTCAATACCTACATTTAACAACTACCTTATAAATATTAATAAGCAGCAAATTAGGAATTTATTGAGAGAAAAGTTGTTCCTTATTCTAATGTATATTTAGGCAAGAAAAAAGGAAAATAAATTATATAAAAAAATATAGAGATAAAATAAACACAAAATAAAATAAAAATAATCGTCAATTTTATGAAATTACATTTTAATATAAATAGATACTGTACTGTACTGTATAATGAAAAGGGCTTGTTTATTATTGTTTTGTATTAAACAGATATAATGCATTTAATAATCAACCAAAATTAAATTTGAACAAGTCATAAGTTAAAAATAAGATATATATATATATATATATATATATATATATATATATATATATATATATATATATATATATATATATATACTTTTTAGTTTTGCTAAACTATTTTTTGTAAATCGAATTAATAAAAATAAAAATATGATTATATGTACAAACTGTACTGCAGCCATTATATAATATATACAAATTTTCCATAACTTGAAGTACCGACTTAGCTTAAGTTTATTCAATGATGGGCAAGGTAGACTCGACTTCTAAGATTGTCTTTTATTGTTTTTTCAAAAGGAACTGCTTAAACATGATTTGTTCTTGAATTGGACCACTCATTAAAATGAATTTGTAAAATGAGTTGTGTTCATGGATTGGAATACTTATTATTTATTATTTTAGCGCCTAGCTTAATAGTCATTACAGTGTGTAAATGTTGTAAACTAAAGACCATGCACGTTCAAAATAGTCAGGAAAAAAAGCCAGCTGGTATATTTTGACTTTTGATGATGTACTGACAACACCTAACAAAGATATTACATCAGTGACAAACAGTTAGAACTGATACATGCTATCGACTGAGCCTTTGTTCCTTTGACACTTGGTGGACATTACTAAAGCGAAAGCTATAAAGCCCACACTATTGCTTTTATGTGTCCTATTGCTTGAGCTATTCCTCCATCAACTGGAGATGGGAGTTAAATTCATCAAGGACACAGAGGGAGGCATCTGTGAAAAACCTGTTATTTGGAGACAAATAGAGAATATAGGCAAAAAGGTGAACCTCACAAACTAGCCAATAACGCAGAGCCACTTTCTTCAAAACAAGAGGACGCCAACCTCTTCTCAAAAGTAGATAGGTGACACCGTTGAGGTCTATTGATTCATTCAGCAGTTCTAGGAAACCCAAAGTGAACGCAGACAGCTGATCTTCCAAAGCAACAGAAAGAAATGAGAATTAAGGGTCTGTCTGAAGTGAAGGATAATTCAATCCTGTCGAACTGCCTAAACCTGGCACGTGAGGTTGGTGAATACTGCTATATATAATAGCGATATAATCCAGAACAATTCAGTTCAAGATTATATATATAGCGCTTTTCACAAAACAAATCATTGCAAAGCCGCTTTACAGCCAATTAAGTTTCTACAATATGTGTTTATATATAGAAACTTAATGTATTTAACTGATGGTAAAATCCTGCATTCTTAGAGAGGTTGACATCATCTCTTCTCAGGTGTTCGGTCATCTCAGATCATTTAAGGGTTGGATACAGCTTGAAGCTTGTGAACAGGATGCTAATCTTATGGTTGAAACAGAGAAACAAACAGAGACAATTAGCGTAGCTGCTGTTTCTATCCAAGCAAAAATTATTTGTCCAACCCAAGCTAAAGAATAATAACGTTAACTTTAATCAGATATAACTACAGTACGAGATGCATTATGTGAATGCTTGGTTAAAGAGATGTGTCTTTAGTCTTTAGATTTGTGCAGAGAGAGTGCTTCTGAACCCCCGAACCTTATCAGGAAGTCTTCTCCAGAGTTTGGGAACAAAATGTGAAAAAGCGCTACCTCCTTTAGTGGATTTTGCTACTCTGCCCTAGGGCCTTATAGGTGAGTAATAATATTGCGAACTGATACGGAACTTAATAGGTAGCCAGTGCAAAGACTGTAAAATTGGAGTTATGTGATCACATTTTCTTGACCTGGTAAGAGCATCACTCTCTGTTTGTAGCTTGTTTATTAAAAGATGAAGGACATCCAGCTAGCAGAGCATTATAATAGTCCAGCCTAGAGGTCATCAATGCATGAATAACGTTTTTGCATCAGAAACAGGTAAAATGTTTCGTAGCTTGGTAATGTTTCTAAGATGGAAGAATGCTGTTTTTGTAAACACGGGAAACATGATTTTCAAGAGACAATTTGCTGTATAACATATCAACACCCAGATTTTTGAATGTAAAGGAAGTAACAGTACACAAATTGTAATCCAAGATATTTTGTGTATTGTTTTTTTTTTTTGTTGTTGTTGCAATATGCAATATCTCTGTCTTTTCTGAATTTAACAGAAGAAAATCGTTGGTCATCTATTAGATTTTTAACACACTCGGTTAATTTAGAGAACTTAGAGATTTCATCTGGTCTTGTTGAGATATATAGTTAAGTATCATGCGCATAACAATGGAAATTAATCCTATTTCTAATAATATTACCAAGGGGCAACATGTATATTAAAAATAGCAGAGGACCTAGGACAGATCCTTGTGGTACTCCATATTTTACTGGTGATAACTAAGATGACTCAGCACTAAGAATAAGTAAAACTAGCAATCTTGTCAGTTGTTTAAAAGATTTAAACAATTACCAAAGATCCAGTAAAGGATATTTTTTCATGATTTTTTTCAAATGCAATTATTCTTTAGCAGATTCGTTGACCCATTTAAATGAAAGGACAAAATGCAAAGAAGCAGCTCTTTACATCGAAAAAGGAAGGTTTTGACACAAATAATAAGAAGTTGCACTACAGGGACAGTTCACCCAAAAATGAAAATTCTGTCAATAATTATATACTCACTCTCATGTCATTCCATACCTGCAAGACCTTTGATCATAAGTGTTGGGTTTTGAATGACATGAAGGTGAGTAATTAATGTCAGCTTTTTCATGATTTGGGTGAACTAACCCTATAACAAAGCCATAAGTCAACATACGTCCTGACAAAACAGAATATTCTGTGGAAAACACAGAAGGTGATATATTATTGGTAAATATATTTCACTTTAGCTTCTGCAGTTGGTTTTGTACCATCGTTTAATTTAGCTCTCTTAAACATTATATTATTATGAGAGCTTCGGCACACTCTGCATCACTTGTTATGACACATGGCTAATATCCCATTATGAGTGAGAAACATCCGTGAGTAATTTTACTGGAAAAGCACCATCAGAATAATGCATTTACAGTTTTGTTTTGAGGAAAGAACTGCAATAGACTAATTAGAATGAATCTAGAGGATTAAATTAGTTCAATGTGTGCCAGAAAAGTATTTTATGATACTTCAGTTACACTCATAGCAGTCGCCCCCTGTGTAGTCATTTACAAAGTTTTCTAGTTTATCCTGAATGGAGTGTCTATTCTTTTCAGCAAGTGTGTGATTTGGGTCGGTGCCAGATAAGGATGTCAGAGGAGGAGAAATTATTAGAGTTTAAAAAGCACGCCAGGTCCTTTGAAATGTACAATTGTACTGATCCAGTTGGATTCATGCACTCATGTACTAAATTTGTTTTTTAGTCTCAGGACGGTTAAACCAACTAGAAAACACGTTCAGAAGAGATATTTTCAAGGGAAGTGAACTGTATATGTATTTTTTTTTTAAATATCTATTTAGTATTATAGTAATTAATGAGATATATATGTGTGTATATATATATATATATATATATATATATATATATATATATATATATATATATAAATCTGTTTTAAATTTTTACCCACTGTTCTATGAAAATTCCAATCGCATTTTCATATTCAGACAAAACAACTGTGTTATTAATCGGTTGAGCTCCACTGATGGTTTTTCATCTCTGACATGCTGGTCCATGCTGTGATTAATAATTAGTGAAACTATGAATTATGGGATATTTTATGGATTCGCCGTTTCTCCATCAATGACAATGTTTTACTAAGCCTTTGCTTTTTCTCCCAGTTGGGTGTCCCTGTTCTTTTTGAATGGGAATAATTCGAGAGCATTGTTGCTAATTATAAGCCCGTAGACAAAGATTCCACTGTGATTTCATGTCTTAATTACCACATTCCGGTTTATGTTTCATGCTAATAATTATAAATGTCGCTCGTGTAAAAACATGAACGATAAAACAGCTTTGTTTTAATCAGGTAATGGATGAAAGATCATTTAAGTCATCTGAGAGTGTAAGAAATGCATCACAGATGAAACATTCGTATCAGGTTTCGGTAATAAACAGCATGGAAAGATTAGACTATTTAATTTCCGACAATCAGATTAAAAATCTAAACAAAGCACAGAACTGTTGTGGAGATGACAGTGTTATTGCAGAGGTGTTTTATGAATTGACAATGATGGGCCAAAATGCTATTATAATACGCTGATATTATGCAATTCCTTTTTGAAGATTTGTTCTCTAACACGCAGGTCTAGTTCAAACAGGAATAATTCATCTAAACATGAAAATGCTGTCATCGCTTACCCTTGTGTCACTGCATTCATTCTTTCACAAACCCATAGCTGTTTTCAGTGCTTCTTTCAAATATTTGACAGTTATAATGAATATTAACTAGAGAAATTAATCATAAATATATCTTATGGTGTCAGATGAAGTGAAATACAGCAGACATGTTATATGTAGGGTGTTTACTTTGCAGCTTTAGCCACTATTCATTGTACTGTCACAGGAATAAGCTATTTTCTATTATTTTTGAATTATTTGAGTTTTGCTAATGAGCAGGATATGCCTGTCATTTGGTTAAAAAACCCCAATCACATTTAAATGCCACATCTTCTGTTACATGTCACAGAAGATCAGATCTAGGCCAGGACAAAAGTCTTTAACAAGCTACATCATTGATGCACCAGCACGAAAAGTTCAGACTTTTCAAGAATCCTATAGTTTTTAGCTTTATAAAGCATGTTGGCTCTATGGTTATTAGTTCAAAAATGCTCTTCATTTCACTCAATAAGTCGAACGGGCCTTCTGCTTCCACCCCTGCTTCTGCCACGTCTACGATAGGATCTGAATGACAACTTGAAGGTGGGCAGCGGGCTCTCGCACGCTTCTACATTTTCATAACCAATACATGCATCCGAGCCTTTGAAGCCTGTGCCTATCTGGCTATCACCAACGCTCACTCAGGAAGATTTATGCAAGCCTCTCGCTAGATCTGGGACTGAGGAGAAGCATGCAAGAACACTTTCCTGCATTGCTATTGTGAATACTTAAGCACTTTGATGGATTACTAGGAACAACGTATTAGCCATGCATCAGTTAATGACAGCTTGTGGCAATATTGCTGGAGTCAAAATAATAAATTACATGTAGAGGAAACAGAGAGAACCAAGCATTATAAAAGGATGCTTTCTTGTTTTCTCGCCCATCTGCCCACTGATTTCACACATTCTAAAGTTTTGCGGATCCTCTTTACGATAAATGTTCATTTGCATCCTCTGACGACGGCGTCACCAACTCTATAGCTTAAAAAGACAGTTCACCAGAAAATAATTATTCATAAATTTACTCACCCTCATGTGGTTTCTGACTTTATTCTCCTGAACACGAAATAAGATATTGCGAAGAACTGTTTTTGTCTGTATACAATTAATGGAGTTCAACAACAAAAACCCCACTGGATTTTAAAGTGAGGAAAACAAACAACCAAAATATTAACAAACACAAAAAGTATTTATAGATGTACTGTATTCAACAAAGCAAGACAAGACGTTTTCTTTTAAATCACAAAAGTCTTTAAATCTGAAACCACACGATTGTGAACTATCCCTTAAAAAACCATCATCGTCGGTCAACTTTGAACAGGCAAGTATTACTGGTCCACTAAGCAGACCAGTCCAAAACCAACATAAACCAATTAATCTTTTCAGCTTTCTGGTACTGATAAAAAAACAACACCAGAATAAAGCTTTATATACTTTGTTCATATTTTCGCAAGGGCAAGCTGACTCAAGACTTGAAAAGGTAAAAAAAAAAAATGTAAAAGGTGAACAGTTTGCTCTGCTGCAAGATGAGCAAGAGGTCTGGGCTTTTATGGAAAGATGAGGCCAGCAAACAATTTCAGTTGTTGTTTACCGTATGTTCTCGGGAAGAAAAGGCTACGTACTCTTTGGTCTCAGAACAGAGACGAAACTCATTCAACCACCGCCCACCATCGCCATCCCCCACAAGTCAATTACTAACTGATCCAATACCTTCCAGAATGTCTTTGTGCGCCTTCCTCTAAGGATTTTGGAGTGTCTGGCATGTCTTGCATTAATCTGAACACGGCAGAAAAGGGATAAAACCGTATGGGTGTGATCGCACATTGATCTCATGATAGATGTGTGCAAAGTCACACAGCAAAGGAATCGTCAATACCGACCACTATTGTCGAGACCTCCTTCATCTCTCTTGAAGGACAATTGTTTTTAATCTAATCCCATGACGGTTCGCGATCCTGACAGCTCATTACGATATGGTACTCATAAGCCGTTGTACACTTTGACGTCTTGTCAAAGAACCTTTAAACATCACATCTCTACAACAATATCGCTAAGTATACCGTCTTTTTTCCCTCTTGAGGGGGTAACAGATGACCGGACGCCTGATCGGTGTTGTTTAGTGAATCCAGTCTTACACTAACCCCGCAGTGATGGCTTCAATTAGCAGTCTTCCATTCCCAAGCCCATCTTCTCCAGCCGAGTCCTGCTTGTATAATTGGGCTTAAGGTTGCCTCTCATTATGTGCTTGTCGAACAGCAATCTAACACTTTGCCATCTGTTTATTTTAGCGTTAATCATATTCATTCTCCAGCGTTATTATTCCAGATGGCTTCCATAATTGTGCAGTTTCTTATGCAGCTGTTTTATGGGCAGTTTAGGAGGCAATCCAAACTCAGCTGATCGAATGCCACAGCAAGCATAATGGGAAAATAACCGTTTTTTTTTTTTTTCTTCCTCCAAGCGTGGTTTCAACATTTTGGCCAAGTAATTTTGAACTTCTAATTGTGTCCTGTGTAAGGGAGTTGCTCAGGTTTGACGACAAAAGGATTCAGAAATAGAGGTTGTCAAAAACTGAAAAATGCTGTATAAAACATGACTACAAAAACATTTCTTTACGTCGGGGCCCGGAGTTTAGCGGACAAAATAACAGTTTTGTTTCCATGCCCCGCTTCTAGTTATAGATCTGTATATAAGTTCAGGTGCTACCCGTATAAGCTCAGGAGCCGAAGGGAAAGAAAAGTTGCAGGAGTTTCAAACAAAGTAAGATTTCTGGTAAAAATGTTGTAGGGTCAGTTAAGTTCAATTGACAATGGTTTGGAAAATGGTTTGCTCCTAGTTTCAATTGATAAATGATTAGTTAAATAGAAAAAGAGGGAACGCTCAAGCAGTAAACATCAGTTTCACAACTGAAATAGTAAGTGAATAATGAATTAGGTGTTATTCACTTACTGTCAACGTTATTAATATAATAATATATATACACATTGTCACGTGTTTGGACTGTTTGTTGTTGTTTTTTCATGTCCCATGTGCTCTGTGTGCCCTACTTTCTGTCTTTAGTTAATTGTCTTATATTGTTCAGGTGTGTTGAGTTAATTAAGCATTTCCTTTGTACTATATAAGTTCCTGTTTGTCCTATGTTAAATCGTTCGGTCTCGTCTATGTATATGTGTGGTTTCAGTATATGGTTATAATATGTACCGTTATAAATACATTGCTTTTTAAAATTAAAAATAAAAGAATTTGACTAGACTACAGTGTCCAAAAAAAAAAGAAGAAAAGGAAAAAATAAAAAGAAAGGTTATTTCTCCAAGAATCAGACAATCACATTTTCTTGCACCTTCCAGTCTGATAACTTTGTATTGTTGAATCTCCAGGCACTGGAGGTGTCATGATAAATTTTTACAAGTGCACTGGTCTGCTTTTGACACAGCAATATGAGAACACCCTCATTATGGCCCTGCTGTACATGTGGCAATATCATTTTTTTTGGAGAGAAAATGTTTGGTGTCACAGGCCACAGCTGTGGTGCTCAAATTGTCGCCAGGTGAGTGACACTGAATTCTACTGCTTTTTGATTGGTCTTCTCACATATTTGATACGGGTCAGGGGAGTCTTCACAGAAAATACCTGGTAAAACTGAAGAAGTGATGTGATAAATACTCGTCTAACTACTAAAGTTAAAAAAACAACAACTCCACAAGGCTATATGTCTCCTGAGGCTAATATGATGTCTCTCTTAGAGGTATTGCATGTGTTCATCATTTAGATTTATGGAACTTCATTCAGTGAGCACCAGCTTTGAATCTGACCCAAAGTCCTTCAGAAGATTTGGCTCATCTTGCATTCTGACAGTCACTGTCTGTACAGCAGCAGATCATTAAATGACATATTCATTATAGTGCTGACTGAGTAATTATAGTCTACAAATGCTTTGCTTAAGCAATTATTTTCCCTTGTACCCCACTGTCTACTGCTGACTCAATTGAATTGAATGCATCAAAGTTTTTAGTCACCTGGATGATTTAGATGCTTTCATGTGGATAGTTTCCTGTCATGACATCTAAATTAAGCCCTCATTGCCTTATGCTAAAAGGAGTGCTCAAAATAACATGACTTCAGCACAGTGGTAATATGATGGGATATTTGAAAGCTTATACTTTTGAATTTTAGCATCACACATATTCCAGCTACATATCTATTGGTTTTCAGTAACTCGCGGAGTACAGAGATGTACTTGAGAGGCGAGGAGCTCCGGTTTGAATCCCATGCAATTGCGGTTCAACTAAACAGTTAAAAAAACACAAAGTTGAAATTATACAGATTCATCAACAAATGAATTTTTATATCAGTTTTGCATTTGTTAACATTATCGGGTAGGTTTAGGGTTGTATTTGGTGTAGGGCATATTTCCAACATGACAGAGCATTAACTTTTAGCAACAGCCCACGAATATTTCAATTCCGAACTGTACATACAATACATATCAACGCAATAGGGTTGCCAGGGTTCACGTATTGTTTAGCGCCACTCAGACATTTCTCTTTGAAACTGTAGTGAAACGTAAAGACAGTTGTACAAAAAGTGCACAGAAGTACATATTCCAGCTAAAGTCAGTAAAAAACAATGGTTTTAATTCCTTTTGACACAAATGATGATTATGAAGGTTAACTATTGATGTCTAAAGACGTATTTTCACACAATTCCTTGTAAATTACTGTAATAATCTGAAAACACTTTTACCATAGAGCATAATTTGTAAAGTAATATATTTTTACTTTAGCTTCACAGAACCAACGCCATATACTAGAGAAAACTTGCTTGGTAGCTCACCCAGTACAGTGCTGTACTTGCAATGTTGAGTACAAGTATGAAACCCAATTAATGAGCATCAAGCACAAATATATCTAAAAGCAAGATAAAATGTCATGGTTGCTTCAGCAAATGTGTTTGTTCACACTACCAATTAGGTTTAGTGTTGGCCTAGGTACATAACTTTCAAGCATGATAGAGAGTTATTTTTCAGTGCCAATAACCAGACATTTCACCTTGAAAATGTTGGAGAAGTTAAGCAATATGATTTATTCAGAAATGATGCCACAAGCACGTTTCTCCAGTGAGCCTGGATAGCTAAATCATTTACAGAATTCACCTTTTGTTACTTAGGCAAGAAAAAGAGCTGAGGACGTATGAAGGTGAGTAACCGATAACAAGTCTAGTTCCTTTAAGATGCATTCCGTGAACCATTTACAGCCTGTAATGTTATTACATATCAGCTTAGCTAATTAGCTAGCAGTATGACAGAACATGTAGACATGTATGCACTAATTGGAAGACACCACACGACTTGACTAGCCCCAGAAGTGAAGAAGGTGGACGACAGTTCCCAGAGTACATCTGCTGTGGATATAGTGCCCTCACACTAAAGTGCCCACGGGGCCACCTTGCCAGTGATTACTTTTCAAGAAACCATGGAGTATTACCTGGCCTATGGCCATATACACTTCCAAGGCTTCTAGTGACAATGCAGAGGTGTAGTACGCTCGGGAGAAGACACAGTGAATAATAACCTGCTGTGTGTCACTCATGAGATGCAATAAAGCACAAGGAAGAGTGCAGGATAGAGCTGAATTATGGAGTACTCGCTATCTCTGGTTGAGGGCACAGGAAATGGAAAGCCACCAATCATAGTCGGCCTAATGGTTCCCAAGAGGCCGTTTCTGTCTTTGTTTGGTATTTAGCATAATGGGAAAGGCGAGAATTTCATGCGATGTATGTAGCAAATGTACCATTGAAAGCAATGCAGTGTGGGAAATAATGGGAAACTGGAAAAGGGATCAGCTATGGCCGATTCGCATTTTCATCTCACCATGATTCTTCTAAATATCCTTCCTTTATTGTATTAGGCAAAAGAAAGCTGCTACCCACTTGTGCATGGCAACTTTAGAGGACCACGCACGTGTTCTTGTGGCACACCATTACGGCATGCGAGTTAATATGTCTCCCTGCCTTATTTTCTTTTTTTGTCGTAAAGCATGATTATTGGTAGGGTCCAACGTTATGCAATTTTCCCTGATTCAGCTATTTTGCTAACTTTTTTCCTGCATATTTTTCCAGTGTGCTTTTGTGACTTTTCCAGCCAGTGAGGACAAGGGATAAAACCTGCTTACAGGACTACTTTTTAAATCACTTTATTGTGCCCTGCACTGAGAAATGTCAATACAATTGTTGTCAAAGTAATGTGGTTACATGCTTTGAACTACTAGGGGAAAAAGAGATAAAAATGGAGAAAATACAGCAGAAGGAATCAAAGCTCTGGAAGAACCAAACACAACTATGAAACAATTGCTCAAGCTTCCTATGAAAGCTTAACATCTGATAGCTTATAGCTTAAAGATTTATTATAACTATTGCTCAAGTTTCAGTTCTTGTAACAGTGTCTGTGTTGTCTCAAACTCCTGGAAGTTTCAGATTAAATTAGTAGAGAGAAATCTACATGCTTAACTGTCTAAAATAATCTAAAATAATGTCTTTTATGCTTAAGCTTTTGTCTAAAATGATCAAATACAAAGAATGTGTTTGCTGTAACCTCATTGCCTTGCTGGATTGTAACACGGAAAGATCCATCAGGTTAACATTTTGCTAACAAAACTAAAAACAGACAGGTGTAAATGGCATTTATAGTTTTTTTAAATAACTGAAATATATAAACTGCTTTCATTTCAGAAGGGTTGTGTATGACTTCACCTATTTCGCTAATTTACAATTGGTTAAACAGACATTAGCGTTAATTACAACATCCTCCAAAGTTCCTTAATCTGATTTCCTCATTAGGAAGATGATGCATTATTATATAGTCTGTCTTTCTAACGCTGACTTTTGATTTCATATTCAGTGCATTTAAAAAAAATGCTTTGTTTCTTCTCATATTGAGCTGTTTAAGAGTTGACGGTTATTTAGTTGGGTCTGACATCTTCAAACTGCATTGTCAGCTGTCTGTGTAATCAGGTTTTAATCCTTATATGGCTAAAATAGCTCTCCGACCGAATGGAAATGTAATATGGAGCTTGTGCTCGCACATAAGGTACTCCAGAGAGCCAAGATGTGTTCAGGTTAAGTGGATTTGATAGTGGATTTATGACATGTTTGCTTTCTGTTATTTGGATGGAAGAATGGCATGCTGATGAGTATTGACAAATGGTGAGAAGCCTAGTGGTTTAATGATAAAATATAGATCTTTTTAAAATGAGACTGCGTAGATCACTGGACTGGGTCAATGTACGGACTCGGTCTCAACTAACCAAAAAGCCTTATGTCAGCTGAAAACCCCGCGGCCCTCAACGCATATATTCATATGTCACTAGTGAAAGTCTGAGAAAAAGTAGCCTGCATGCAAAACATACTTCACATTCCGGTGTTCATGCTTAAACAATGGAAAATTAAGTCATCATTATGATAATAAAGACAAATGTCAATAAAGGAGCACGTCTTTAATATCCTGCAATGCCATGTAAAGTTTATCGCCATGGAAACAAGGGCACTAGCATACATAGGTGGAAAAAAAACTCAGTTTAGAAGTCCTTCTTATATATGGAAGCCCATTTCCAATACAGAAAAAAGGCATTTTTCTGTTTATTCCACAATTCTGACTTTCCCCCATTGAATACTGAGGAAAAAGAGAATGAATTTGAGATATACCCTCAAACTGAGATACACTCTAATAAAAAGTCAGAATAGTGAGATATACACTCAGAATTTACAAAAGAAATTGCACCTTTTATTCATTTATTAATTTCCCTGATGGAGACAAGTTTTATACAAACCAAAATAACCGTAATAATAAAACTTGCTTCACAGCACGTAAACAAATACATGTACAAATATATTTTAGTGACTATATAACCTAATTATATAACAGGTACAGGATTCACTGCCCACGTAAGCTAGGCAGTACAGAGGGTGCAAGTGCTGCGTATACAGGAGTGCTGAAGAGAGATGAAAACATGAAAACATCAAAATTCACTAACTGATAAAAACACTTCTATTTTTAAATTTGAGTTAATGTAATTTGTGCTTTTATATTACATTCTAGGTTGTGATTTAGACTCCATCTTCATGTTAGTTTTATATCATGATGGTCAAGTTGTTTAATAAACGATTAAACTATATTTAGTATATAGATACGTTCAAGTAAATACATAGAAAAATGCACGTACATCTGTTACGCCACCAAAACACTGTCAGTGTAAAGAGGCCTAATAATCAACTCGCTACGTGAAAACCTGAATGATTTGGTCAGGTCAGCTGAACTTTAGTAATCATTACAGTGAAAACAATGCCGTACTCTATATTAATCAGAATTATTAACCAAAACAATATCATGCTGTATTTCATGTATTCTCAAACCAGAGCAAATTGCACCTGTTCGATGTTTAATCACATTGCTAAAATAAAAGCCTGTTTTCTGCAGTACACTGTAAAAAATAATAATGAAAAAAATTACATATTCTGGATTCAAAACAGCATTTTTTTTTTGCCCAAGGCTACAAGTTTGAGAGAACGACCTTACCTCAAGGTGAAGTGGGATCTCAAAATTTATGCAACATATGCTCAGCATTTACGAAACATATGCTCAGCCCGATGAGTTTTTCATATTTCTATTATTTTATCAATATGGCATAAAATATTAGGGGCAGAGGTAAGGGAGAACAGAGTCGTGGAGGGAAGTCGCAACAATCTAAGACCAAGATTGTAGTTTATGACCTCAAAATCCAATGCGTCAACTAACTTAAAAAAGCAATAACTATCAAAATACAGAGCAGCAGCAGAACCAGACGAGGTAGTAGAGGTCTGCTATCCAGAGGAAACCCTTAAAAGCTATTATACTTTACCATAGTCAATTGCACATTTGACGAGAAAGGGGAATCGGAAACGTTTACTTAGAAATAGTCTCAATTTTAATTTTAAACCAGCATTCCCAAACCTGACCTGATGCCTAACATGTTTAAACATGATGAATAACAAAAAGACCCAGAAAAAGAAGATTTAGGGCCCGTGGAATGAGTGCAAATGGGCTTATTAACACCGGGTCAGTTTCACAGACAAACACAAAGACTAATTAAGTGGCAGCTGTGCTCCTCCAAAGACTTTTCTGACCTCATTAGTACAAGCATATGGACTCAACTTGCATAGCTAACAGTCAACGAATTAGCAAGAACGAACAAGAACAAATAACATCCCTGAAATAGAATAGTTGCATTTGTTCGTTAATACTTTGCACTCTTAACCCGAATTAGTTGACTTTTCTGGAAATTCGCGAGGAAACTCTTTGCACTAAACAAGATTAGTTTTTAAACAGGCTAAAACTAAACGGGTTAAGCTGTATAAACATAAAAACGTTCAGTAGACATATCAGGTTCGCATTAGTTGTCTTTACTAAAAATCATTAGTTCACATTACTTTTTAGCGTAAAAAAATGACCTTTTAAAAGCAACTTTCCCGAGCACTGATGATTACCATATAGCCTACTGTACATATTGCAAAAAAACTTTTGTGTTGCTGTGACGCAGACGTTGTAATGCTTCTGTAACTATCTGCGTGTTTGTCAGACCTTGAGCTTCATTTACTTCAGTCAGTCAGTAAAGAAGAAATTGGTAACCAGGAAGCACTTATGAGCCATTGGCCACACCAGTGAATGATTCAATTACTACCTGTAGTGACCAGAAAGGAAGATATTTTTACAGTCATCAGAGCTCACTAGATTTCCTGGAGAGTGCCTCTGAAGAATCAGAGAAGAAGGTTCTTTTTTTAAGCTTATGTAGGTCCAGTGACTGCCTGCCTAAATAGACCTAGACCTCTGAGGAAGAGGGGGAAAAAATGATTGCAGAGAACCATAAAAGAGGTTTTTCGCTTTGCGCTAATGGAGGCATGTTCCATGAGAGCATTGCGATGGGGAGGCCAAGCTTTCAGCTCTTTGCAGTGCTTTAGGAGACATCTGAAGAGAAGGTTATTGTTATGCACATGCACTGTATGGAGTTAAAACTTCAAATGTGTTGGTTTAATTAATCCTTTTAAAAGCTGTAAAAATGAGTTTTATGAGTTCTGTTCTTTGCAAAAACTTACTATTGAGTGCAGTTAAAACGTCTTCATTAGTATTTTTTTTCCATTTCTTAATTTGTAACTTATTTATTTTTTTGTGTTAAATGCTGTTATGTTGGACATTTAAAAGAGTTTGTAATATGTCGAAGAGGGTTTTTATTTGGTGCATACTAATTAAGTTAGATGTAGCAAAGCTGTTGATTTGAAAAAAAAGAAGATAATTAATCAGATTGTTAATTTATACAGAGCCAACACTATTATTATTATTATTATTATTTTTATAATGCAAAATTTATAATTATTATATATTCATATATATTTTAATTATCTAGTGTGGCACAAATTGATTAAATTACATTTCTAAAATAATAATAATAATAATAATAATAATAATAATAATAATAATAATAATATTTATATATTATAAAAAAATTACACTACATAAAATAGTAAAACTCTTAAAGTAAATAAATACAAAATCATAAATCCCAAAACAACATTTAAATACAACTTTGTAGCCCAGATTTTTCTGTTCTTTAGGAATTTTTTGGATTAAATTTAATTACAGCATTTACAGTGCACATGAAGCCTATCTGGGAGGCTATGTTCTTGCAGACTCTTTGAATTTGGTGATTGTGCATTCAGCAAATAGAAGACAGGGTTCTATTGAGAGAGGAGGGGATAATATTTAATTTACGGGTGGCTCAAACAGTATTAACAGCCGAAACGGTGCTGACTGGCGTGGAATATGCAAAGCTAATCATTTCTCAGTAGTTTGATTTGTGAAACCATTCGACTAATAAATACAAGTAGCACTGTCTGGCAAAGATGGAGAGAGATCTGCAGCGAGACACAGGAAGACAGACTGAGAGAAAGACGGGAGCGGAGAAAGCACTAAAGGGATTATTTCCTTTTGCTACTGAGAGGGCATTTATTTCCTCTGACCAAACTCTGTGCCGTACGTCAGCACAGGGAAAAAACCTGAGACACAGATAGCCTGTTTTGTGCTATCTAATACCATAATATAGTAATTATAAAAAGAATACATGGGTAGTTTTTACTCTATTTTTGAGCGCATAAATGCAGCCTACGCGAGCATGATACTCTATTTCATTAAAAACAGTTTCAAATTGTAATGTTTCAAAATAAATGATAAAATAACTATATATAAAATGTTATTTGTCCCACTGTAGGACTGTTAGAAATTAACCAGTGAAGGCAAAAAGTGATTAGAAAGTGAAAAATGCATAGGAAATGGTTACTAGTTACACTTTCATTCATAAAACATTGATGCAAAACCATAAATAAACCACATCATTAAGTTAATGACTTAATTTTTTAAAAAATCCACTTGAGTGAGGAAAGTAAGGCACAAACAAGCTCCTGTTGCAGATCTGTGTTGTAATGGGAATGTAGTCTTTCATAATCACCTGAGCTGGCTCCGGTTTTCGCCTAATGGGAGACAAAGTGCTCTGGTACAGAATCAATGTGCTTGTCATTCACAAGTATGTCTGAATCTGGCGAAAGGTCATCGAGACCAGAATGTCGATTGCACATAAAATGCTTACAGGTCTGGAGAGCGAGACTGGCAATCTCAGATCCACCCACAGACTCTCAATTGTGTGAGACACCTCAGAACAAAAGGATGCTTCCTACATTCCAAGTCAAGGATCATTATTTTGACCGGGCAAATCCATTTACATAATTTCGTTCATCTGTCTAATGTCGTATTTGCGACCATACATCGGTCGAGTATTATTGAAAAAGTGTAATGCACATAAAGTGGGCCCACAAAGTAATTAGACGCTGAAAAATGTACATTTTGATCAAAAAATTCATTTTTGATGGTTGACTCGACTACGTTTTTTTAGATATTTAAAGACTTAAAAGGTTACCTTTAAGTAACCCTTTAATGAATGTAATTTCCGGAGGGATACAGTGTGTTACAACATTTTGTATTCTACTACTAATAATAACTAGTTTAACAATTCGTGAACAATTTAGAAAACAATTCAATATTATTCAGAAATTGTAAAATTATAATGATGGAGAATTAGAGCTCTACGCATTCAAGTTCTTAGCAATATCAAAATAAAAGTCTGCTTCTGACTTATCAACCAAGCAGAAAAAGTATCAGATGATGCTAATAATCAAAAATAGTTTCCTTATGATATATATATATAATACACAAAATTTGTAATGTAAGCCTTTACATTACATTACAATTTCCAAATAAATATATAAAAGGATTTAAGGCTTAAAACTTGATGAATAGAGAGCATTTGCATAGCACAACATTGGGAATCTGCCCTGTCATGTTTTTTTTTCCAGGAAACAAATAATAAAACTATTCAAAATTGAGGAACAAAGCTAAGCCGGGAGACATGGATTACATCCTAATGCCAGAATTTTCATGCTTTTTCAGCACTGCAGCATTAAATCAGCCTCAGTTGTGTTTTAGAGGCATTTTAAGACCAAATGCACTCATTATTCAGTTGTGGGGCAAAAACATTAATACTATTATAGCTAAATGGTGAGAAATCACATCCAGTGAGTAATTGACAAAAATGACTCAACTCTGATTGATGGCTTAAAAAGGAACATAAAATGTAAATATATTAAAGGTTTTACTGAAATATAAAAGATATATAATGTAAGTGTAATGTATTACAAATGTATTACATAATTACATATTACAACATTACATAACTTATTACAAAACAGTTAACTTTATACTGACTTTTAAGATTTTTTGTCAGTTTTGTCAAGACTGTAGACATTTCAGTGTGTTTTAAAACCTGATGCTTCTGATCTCTATTAATAAATAAAGAGAAAAAGCAGAGAAAAAATACTCATGACTAAGTCAGATACTGTCATTTTATATATTCAGAATGTATTAGCTTATTCTAACTGCTGTGTTCGTATCCTCAGGTATTTTTGAATTTTTGTCAGTAGATACTGAGAGAGAACTCTACTCCACAGGAAAACTTACTGAAGCTGGGCCGCAGGCTGTAAATCAGCACTAAAATGGGTGTGATGGGAAAAATATGGGCTGGCATATGTGCGTGCACATACTAATTTAATCATGCAAATTCACTTTGTCTGGGTCCCTACACCACCTCAAATAGTGTTAAGTCGAGGCTATGATGTTAGATGAGTGGCTCATCTGGAACTTGACTTCAGTACTTTCTATAGCAGTTTAGATGAAACTGGAGGTCTTATCATGGGGTCCTAGCTCACCACAGTATAAGACAGTTGTTTTTTCTTTTTTTTTAGCGAGGCGTCCCCAAATACGGAAATAAGCTTTTGAATCAGTCAGCGAGTTTGTGAATGAGTCAGTAGTCAGTGAGTGAGTGAGTCAGTGTGTGTGAGTGAGTGTGTGAGTGAGTCAGTCAGTTAGTGTGTGAGTCACTCAGTGAGTATATGTGTGAGTGAATGTGTGAGTCAGAGATATTGTGTGAATAAGTGAGTCAGTGAGTGATTGAGTCAGTTAGTCAGTCAGTCAGTCAGTCAGTGAGTTAGTCAGTGAGTGTGAGTGTGTGTGTATGAATAATGAGTCAGTCAGCCAGTGAGTGTGTAAGTCAGTCAATCAGTGTGAGTGTGTGTGTGTGTGTGTGTGAGACAGCATCAGTCAGTGAGTGTGTGTGTGTGTGTGTGTGAGAGACAGAATCAGTCAATGAGTGTGTGTGTGTGTGTGTGTGTGAGACAGCATCAGTCAGTGAGTGTGTGTGTGTGTGTGTGTGTGTAAATAAGTGAGTCAGTCAGTAAGTGTGTGTGTGTGTGTGTGTGTGTGAGACAGAATCAGTCAGTGAGTGTGTGTGTGTGTGTGTGTGTGTGTGTAAATAAGTGAGTCAGTCAGTCAGTCAGTAAGTGTGTGTGTGTGTGTGTGTGTGTGTGTGTGTGTGTGTGTGTGAGAGACAGAGAATCAGTCAGTGTGTGTGTGTGTGTGTGTGAGAGAGTTTAATTTTAGGTTAATCTATAATGAGAAGTGTTGTTGAAATAAAATATTTCTATACATTTAATATCAGATAAACATCTTATTTATTTAATTCAAATGTTTTATGGTAGTAGATTTAGTTTTCTGTAATAACCCTGATACATGATCATATCATCACCAAATAACAGTGTTTTTTATGCAAATGCTCTGTCGAAGTTGTCATTTGATTAGACTGAACAAACACGGAGGGGCTTTGTGCAATAACATCTTAGGCAAACTCACTCTAACCTACAAGATAATAATAACTGTATTCAAATTAAATTTCCAGTGATACCAATTATTTTTAGAAGTTGCATTCAAAGGCCACGAATGTATTATTGAGTAATCTTTTTACTCTTTCGATGATATCGCAACGAATACGACATGCTAACAAAACGCCTCATGGTTTAAAACCGCGTGCGGCACATTAAGTGCTAATCAACCTGATTCCCATTAATTTCAGGATGATTAAGCTGGAAACCAACAAATCAACGGCGCGGCTTAATTACCCAAGTCAGAACGAACAAGATATTTCATAAATAGCACCGATACATGTCGCAACCAGAGCGCTGAGGAAATTGCAGTGCAAGCCGACAAACAGAGCAATTACACCGGCGAGAGCTGCGAGCCTTTCTCAGTCGGCGCCTGTGTTTTCACATCTCTCCGAGCGCAGGAGACGTTTTCCCACAGACTCGTCTCACCCGCCCACAGTCCAACATCTTATTGGACCATGAAATTAATACACAGCTATAAATTATTCACCATTGTGAGGCCTTTTATCTGACTGTATCGGTTAGAAATCGTGGAGTGCAGGCGTGTTGACAATGCAGATCTGGACAGGAGCGCGGCCTCTCGTTTGTTACACTTTGAACATTAAATTTAACAAGCTGCAGTGCAGCTAACACAAACTTTATCATAAAACAGGCTCTGTGACCCAAGACCATTAAATGGCTCAACTTGGCAACGTGTCCCCGGGGTTATTCTATTACAGCCTCCTGCGAAGAGAACAGACCCCAGTAATTTATAACACCTGAAGGCTCATGTATTTTATCTCTCAATTCATGAGCTGGCAGCAGAATTCGCAGGCATCATCTCATATCTGTGTTGACGCTAAATATGTGAATGGCCTGTATACCAGCCCGGGAAGAAAGGGGATGGAAGTGTCTGCGGAATAATAGGATATACTGCTTTGTTCTCGCTGTTTCTGAGCAGCTGATGGAGTTTTATGATTGCGTTTTAGTGAAACTGCTCTAGTACTCGTTGGCGTTCTGCTGAAGTGAGATACTCTACTAAAAAGAGGCTTTGAGAATAGACTACAAATTCAAATCCGGCTCGCATCCTTTCCTCGTTTGCTAAATCACTTTCTGTCATGTGTCCACTGTCTTATTTAAGGAAAGCTATTTCTAGCGGCAATTACGTTTGTATGTATTTATTTATTTTCTCATCAGTGGATCCTTTGGAGCGAATGGGTGCCGTCAGAACGGGAGCCCAAACGGCTTGTATAAGCGTCATAATAAATCACGAGCAATCCAACTCCGGTCCGTCGATTAAGATGCTGTGAAGCCAAAAGCGGCATGTTTTTAAGAAACACATCCATCATTAAGCAATTTCGACTGTTAAACAGCATTGCTTCTGGCTAAAATACAAATCCCGTATCCATAATATTGCTCTCTCCAGTAAAAAGCTCGCCTTGTCTGAATCAGGAGAGAAACGTCCATAGATCAAACACTGTTTACAAGCAAAAACTGTTGAATGTGTTTATGATTTTGATATGAGGACAACAGTGCATAGACTTTTTGACTAGAGGAAGCGTTATTATGAATTTCGGAGTCATATATTGACCAAAAGTGATGGTTTACAAAGATAAAACAACTTAATGATGTATTTGTTATAGTTCTCTCAAACAATTAATAGTGATCAATTGCATCCAAATATAAAGTTTTTGTTTGCATAATATATGTGTATGAATATATATAAAATCAACATGTCAATTTAAGAAAAATTGTATATTCATATATTAAATATATTTATATGTAAAATAATATAATGTACATACGTGTCTTTAATATTACATTTTCAAAATATATACTTTATGTATTTGTATTTATATATACACAAATATACACGGCGCACACACACACACACACACACACACACTATGTAAGCAAAAACTTATTTTGCATGCGATTATACGTTTGACAGCACTAACTGTTTATGATAAACATGTAGATGTACATTTTTATAAAATATTAATTGATTGATTAGAGTCGTGTGGATTACTTGTAGTGTTTTAATCAGCTATTTGGACAATAATTCTGACGGCACCCATTCACCGGTGATAGGGGTTGGGTGACGTATTCATCTATATTTTCAAGCGCGTCTCATCAGTAAAGCGGGTTCTATGATTAGGTTCTCTGAACCGGCTTTCCTGACGGGATACGCATGAATATATCAATGAAAATATCATCGATGTATATCATATAGCCCTAACTGGTGAGCTATTGATAAAATGCTAAATCTGTTATAAAGAAACAAACTCATCTACTTAGCCTGAAGATGAATAAATTTTCAGCTAATTCAAATGTTTTTGTGTGTGAACTATTCCTTTAATAATTCAATACTATTTAATAAGAAAAACATTATCACCTACATGTGTTATAATTGCCCTTGACTAACTACTACAATCAACACCCCAACACTCTGAATTCTTCAAAAACACGGTCTTTCTCAAAGTTAGCGATAGTAAGAATACATTCAAATTGCTTTACACACTCGTCACTTTTTGGATCCAACATTTTATTCACTAATTGGAAACAAATCACACAAACTCCTTGCAACACTACAGTACACCCACTAATCCACTAATTGCTGAAACCGCTGTTCACAATTTGCACCTACAGAAGAATGCTAAAGTTACCCTTTTTTTTTTTTTTTTTTTTTGCAAAGCACTCTTTTGGAGAAGGATTATTAGACTGGAACCATGTAACTCATGTGTTATTCATCATTTGGAGACCTTTAAAATGTAAAAAATATCAAACAGAAGAGACAAGAGGCGTAAACAAAAGGGAAAAAACAGACGGAAGAAAATGCTAATCGCTTTCTGATCTTCCATTATGCCATAAAAAGGCCCAGCATCACGGCAGAAGTGAACGATTTAATCACCACTTGACTGCTGACTTGACAAACCTGATGGCTTCATAAATGAACATTTCAACATCTATTACACGCCTGAAAAAATTGCAAGTTTATCACCCTGACGTGAAAAGACGTTTCAGTTTCAAACAGAAGACAAAATGCACAGTGGAAAAAAAAAAACAAAAAAAAACATCCAATGATAAATTTCCATTTTAATGCAACACATGCAATCAGTTTGTTTAATGGAAGTCTGCTGTACTGACTACTCAAAGCACGAATAAAGCTGCATTTTCCTAAAACCTTACTAGTAAGTCGACCTAACATAAAGCCAATGCAGCCATTTAGGGCAAGCCACAAACAGGCCACACTTTCTGATTTCACTTGATTGACACATATCAAGTAAAATATAGAGATTACAACTACGCTGTCATCATTTTACTGAGTGAATCAAATGTGAGTCACACAACAAAGTGATTCACAAACAAAACAGTGCATTAAAGCTCATTGCTGTGGAGTGAAATGGCTTTTTCGAACAGGGTCCAACTTATGGAGCACTAATCAACTAATTGCCTTGTAACAGTGACTGCACACAATACACAAACAAGAATAACATCAGCAGTACTGAAAGAGAGCTAAAAACTCTATTTATTTGGAATATGTTTTTAAAGGGCCTAATATTTATAATTGGCAAAGGCTCAATGTGAATAAAAATCTGTACTGGTGAGCATGTCATCGCAATGGCAATTCGTAGGCAGAGAGACACAGAGAAAGAGAGAGACACAGAGAGAGAGAGAGAGAGAGAGAGAGAGAGAGAGAGAGAGAGAGAGAGAGAGAGAGAGAGAGAGAGAGAGAGAGAGAGAGAGAGAGAGAGAGAGAGAGAGAGAGAGAGAGAGAGAGAGAGAGAGAGAGAGAGAGAGAGAGAGAGAGAGAGAGAGAGAGAGAGAGAGAGAGAGAGAGAGAGAGAGAGAGAGAGAGAGACAGAGAGAGAGAGAGAGAGAGAGAGAGAGAGAGAGAGAGAGAGAGAGAGAGAGAGAGAGAGAGAGAGAGAGAGAGAGAGAGAGAGAGAGAGAGAGAGAGAGAGAGAGAGAGAGAGAGAGAGAGAGAGAGAGAGAGAGAGAGAGAGAGAGAGAGAGAGAGAGAGAGAGAGAGAGAGAGAGAGAGAGAGAGAGAGAGAGAGAGAGAGAGAGAGAGAGAGAGAGAGAGAGAGAGAGAGAGAGAGAGAGAGTGAGAGAGAGAGAGAGAGAGAGAGAGAGAGAGAGAGAGTGAGAGAGTGAGAGAGAGAGAGAGAGAGAGAGAGAGAGAGAGAGAGAGAGAGAGAGAGAGAGAGAGAGAGAGAAGAGAGAGAGAGAGACACAGAGAAAGAGACAGAGAAAGAGAGAGACACAGAGAAAGAGAGAGAGAGAGAGAGACAGAGAGAAAATGTATGGTACGGCAATACTTACAACATAAAATAATAATAATAGCAATAACAATAATAGTGAAATTATGAAATACTATAAAGTTGAGTGGTATTATAGTGATTTTTTTTATATATAAGTGATGTTTTTTTTTTTTTTTAATTTGAGTTAAACAAACAAATGTTTGTGTGTTGATTTTGCCTTTTCCAGGCTCAAAAAAACTTTTACAAAAGCAGCAACACAAAACTTCAGTTCGGATCATTAATTTAAGGCGGACATATATATTTCGAATTATTTATTAATCATCGGTTTAAGGCCCTTCTTATTTATATGTGCCTATAAATTCTTATGATTATATTATGCATACAAACACCTTTAAATTATTAAAGTGAAGGCCTCACGGGTATTTCCGCTACCTAAAATGCTCAGAAGATACAACGATATGAAGATAATTGCTCCGCTGCTTTAATCAAGTCTTAGCTTAGTTAAGAATTTATCTTTCGGTTTTATTAGCTCACGCAATGCATAAAATGTCACGTGACCTTTCGAATGCATCTCATTAATAAAAATGTTGTTTAATTTTGAAAATGTTTACAGCGCGGAGTAATGTTTTACTTTTGTTTACCGCTGGCTGCTGATTTAAAATGTTCAATCCGTTCCGATGCGCTCATTATGATCGCGCAACTAGGGATCTTCGCCCCTAAATATCTCTCCCTTTGTGCTTCAGCTCACATTCATTTAATCATTGATGTTTCGGCTGTGAGTTCACGGAGTAGTACACTTTCTACCGCCGTCCTTAAATCTCCTTTGCCTTTTTTTTTTTTTTTTTTTTCTCTGTACTCTTTGCTCTTGATTCTCCCTGGTTACCAGACGACTCAGAGGAGCGTTTGCTGAGAAAAAAAAAAAAAAGAAAGAAGAAGAAGAAGAAAAAAAAAAAAGACAGCTGGCGTTTGGTTTCAGAGCCACCCTGTTCTCTTCAGAGCATGGGGTAATTGCCCAACACGTAACACCAGTGATGAGAAGATACTGCGGATGAGCTAAAAATAGCTGACAGGGCCTTCAAAGCACAAAGCCACGAAACCAGCTGAGCGAAGGGGTTGACGATTTCCATCACGACCGGTATGATAATTATCACCGTGTCGTTACGAAAAGGTGCGATAAGCCGTTTTGTTTGCACGGAAAGTGATGATTCTCACACTGCCGTATTAGCGTGGACTCTTGGGATATTGCTGGTGGAGGAGAAGATTGGGGGCTTAATTACCTGTTTTTTAATACGCGCACGAGGTGACAAAGACGCAGAAATGTTTATATACAGCTGAAATATGTCTGGTGATACAACCAAATAATGAAGAGCCAAGGGAAGAACATACAGACAATGTTGATACTATCCTGTCCATATGATATACAACATTTGCTATATTACAACTCGATTGCAATAAACATACAATATATAATGCAATGCATGTAGTGTTAGATAACAGATTCTGGCAAAAAGTAATAAATTCAACAAATACTATAGGCTTTTTAAACACCATATTATTAAGTCATATCATATTTTATATATTGCACAGCACATAAAAGTCTGTCTGTCCCAAGATCTCATTGATTAAAAGTTTCTTAATCTGTATTTTACCATTCAAAGCGTGCGGCCTATAAGATTATTTTATTTCGCAAGAACTCTAATGCTCAGCAAAGCTCACAAAAACGGTTATTCAGTGAAATATTATTACAATTTAAAAATAACTGTTTTCTATTTGAATATATTTTAAAATGTAATTTATTCCGGTGATTCGGAATTGAATTTTCAGCATCATTACTCCAGTCTTAAGCGTCACATGATCCTTCAGAAATTATTCTGATGTGCCACTTTGCTGCTGAAGAAACATTAATATTTTTGGGAGAGCTGTATTTTTTCTTTCTTTTACGTTTCTTATATATAACGATGTTAAAGCCTTTACTGTCACTTTTGATTCATTTAATGCATCCTTGCTGAATAAAAACAACAACAAAAAATGAATCAGACTTTTGAATAGTAGTGTATACAAAGCAAGCTAAATTGACTTAAAACCTACTCACAATGTCAATATTAATCCTTATTTCACAAAACACATCTTGAACCGAAGACGAAGTGTGCTTTTTCTGCATGACTGACCAAGCAGAACTGCAGGAATAATGAGTTTTCCATAAACCGAATGGTTTTTATGTGTTCGGGATGGAAAAAAAATACTGTTTATAAAAATAAAAAGTGCATATCGACAAATTTGATGAATCGCACAAAAAAAGGAGAAACATTTAGAGTACACCTGGGTTTAGCTGAAGGACAAGGGCTAACATGACACTCAAGTTTAGTCCTTCAGGTCCTCAATTCGTCAGTAAACAGAAACATGAGGAGGCTCTACAGTGTAGTGTGCGCAAATTGCTCTTCCTCTCAGCTGGTGACGCCGCGGGACGTAATGAGAGGGTTTTTCTCACTTCTAAGCCGCAATCAAGGTCATAGGCAGACGAAACTGCCAATCAGCAGATATAACACACACAGGTTTGCTAGCAATGAAAATGAAAGACGCTCAGTCTGCGGACAGACACTGCACAGATACAGTAGCGAGAACTTCGGGAAGAAAAAAACGTCAAGTTGTCAAAGTGGAAGAGAATGGCAAAATGTCCTTGACGTGTTTTCTTGGAGAAGACCAGACGGCTACCATTTGATTTGACGTGATTTGCAGTGATGTTCATGACAACTGTTCTTTGAAACATGGTGACATCTTGCTGCAATGGATTTCATTTCTTCTTCTTTTTTTTATTGTTTAATTTCATTTTTAGCCTGAGTCATGACAGGCTTTGAAGAATGGAAAATGCTAACTTTGCTTAGAACTCGGATCAAGTGGAAACCCAACAGTATACCAAAATAGTATTAAATAAATACGTTTCTGTTTTGTTTGGCAACTTTGGCTAACTTCTGCTAAATGACAGATAAAGGCTACAGATAATCAAATGTCTATCCGAACTATGCATGATTTTTTTAGTATTCATGTTTGGGGAATACTGGTCTAATGTATCTGCATGCTGAAACATTACGTAAGATTTACAATTTACTGGCAATTTCTTAGGCGGAAAATTAATTACTTTTGTATATATTTCATGCAAATGATTATGGCATGAGAGCATCCTCTCAGTCTGGAAACCCTGAGGACATATATAGACATTTCATTAAAACCTCCAAAACGGTAATTCAGGTAAGCCAGGAATATTCTTCCTCACAGGCAATCCATCATTTTTCAAAATGGGACAAACTTTTAATTAATATGGATGACACAGCTACATAATGCTTCAGAGTTATATAGAAAAGGAACACAGCGTAAGATGTGCCCACCATGAACTCTAAAGCTCCGAAATCAAAAAGCTCCTTGTCTAGAATGTATTTTCAGACATCAACACCTTTGCACTCCCACCATGCTTCAAACAGCTTGGTTGTTTCTTAACACTAAAGGTGAACCTGCTTTGAAAAATACTTTATTTCAGACAAAAATACAGATCTATATGCATATATGCATATGTGACAGCAAAAAAAAAAAATGTACACAAATAACATCATCTTCATTCTTAGAGATACAATAGCAGGAGAGAGGTTTATCTTCAATGTTTTTTTTATTTGTACATTTCACACACACACACACACACGCACACACACACGCGCACACACACACACACACACACACACACACACCGCAGAAAGCGAAAAAAGCCATTACAAATACTATCAAGCACATTTAAAGATCAAAAACATCAAATTCAAACCACTTGTTTTACTTGTTAAAAGATTATTTAATTAAATCTTACAATTTAAACGCATTAAATGTTACAGACTGAAATATTCCCATCCATCAGGTCATATCGCTTAAATTTTTTTCCAGCGCATTCATCAACATTTCTTCCTTTTGTGTTCAACGGAAGAAAAAAGGCATGCCCCATTTTAGCCAAAATGTTCCTTAAAACCTACGTGCGTTAAAGCTGACCCCATTGAACAGGAAACAAAAATCTCCTCCGTTGACACCAACACCACCCACTTCATCGTATTACATATATCACAACTTGCTAATACAAACTGAATATAAACCCATTCCAGTAATGCCAAATCAAAACATTTGCTTCTGATACATGTTCATCAAAAGCTTGGCACGCACTGATCAGAAAACATCCCTTTGTCCGGTATCGGGCACAGTCAAAGTCTGTTGCTATTTCATGTCAAATCAAGCCCAATTGTTTGGGCCTGTAGCCAGTTAATCACAGGCCCTGCAGCTTTTGACGGCAGAGCCAGAACACAAGTCAGCGCTAATTCAAGACCAGGAACAGACTGGCAAAGAATTCTGCTCTTCAGATTGATGAGGAGAGTCTAATTGCTTTCTTTCGTCGCTTTGGCACAAACTGGTACATCTGATCCGGTTTGGCGAATGTAAATCATCCAGGAACTGATTACATAGTTGGTGAGACAAAATAGCGAATGGTGTCGGTCCAGTCTCGTCTATCGCTGTGTGTGTTGTCATCTTTGATGATCTGAAGTGGTGAGATACGCGGGTTTGCGAACTTCACTGGAGCGTGAATCAGGCGGGATATTTCAAGGAGCCGTCGTTTGTGGCTACGGTGATTTGGGACTTGTCACATGTGCTAACAGTAACAGTCTGCAGCCGACATGAGCATATCACCAAATGATGTAATTAAAAAACAGCCCCTGGGGAGAACTGTCATTGAAAACGCACGCACACGCGCACACACACTCACTCCCCTTCAGCGCAAGATAAAGACAGAGAAGCAGTAAGAGAGAAAACACGGCTGGAGTTAACAAACTCTGTTGGGCTGAGATGAAAGAATCAGAGGTTATTCATAAGGCCAAAAAATATACCCTCTGCAAATAGTCTGGCAGAGCTCTGTGTGTCCGCGTGGTGAGGCTTTGACCTCATACTGCAAAACATCGTCTGTTAATCAGGATTTTTTAGCCAGGTTCTAGTTTAAGAATCAACATTTATTTGAAAAGCAATTGTTAAGTCCACTGGATAATGCGAGAGATAAAATGAACCAACAATTATTACGTTTATTGCTAATGCAGAGAAACATCAGTACAATATAAAGTAATGGTATAAGAATCTAAAGATCCTTAAAATGAGACATTTAGTGAAAAGGAAAAGCATTGCAAGAAATTATTTAATTACGTTTTTTAGTAATTGAGATTTGTTTTTCTTATTCTACATAAAATATTTTATTATAAGATTGTAAACAACAATCATTAGTTAATACCATAGAAATGAATCAAAATGTTTAAATTGTGGTTTCTGCTAATTAAATATTGCAGTACATATATGTGTGTGTGTGTGTGTGTGTGTATATGTATGTATGTATGTATGTGTGTGTGTGTGTGTGTATATCCACTATTCTTGATCAAATGTCATTTCATAAAATTGAGATAAATAAATTCATAATTCACTGTTTGCTCAGAATAAAATAAAATAATTTTTACTTTACTTAGGGCATATCTTCTTATACTTTATAAGGCTCATATCTTATTAAAAGTTCACTTTTAGGCACTTTTAATACATTCGTATTTTGCTATTATTTTTATTTTATTTCTATTAATTTATTTAGCTGTGAAACTACCAGCAACCACCATCTCAACAACCGAGGCTGATTTGACAAGTGAGGTTCTGTAAAAGTACTAACAGCTAGCCATGGAGACTGCTCCTCAACAACATCAGAAAACATCTCCAGACAAAGGAGCTGTTTGCGTTGCGCCTAAAACTGACACTGTCATGTGACAGCCAGAAACCGTGTGCATTAGGAACCAGTGACCACAGCCAGAACATTTCATCTGAAATAAATGCATGATAACTAGCATCTGTGTCCAGCCCCAGGACATCACGCATTACTCCTGTAGGTCTACAGGACAAAAGCACACGCAAATTAAATCAATTACAAAAAAGTAGTGCAATTCAGCCTCAGGAAAGAGGGCCTGTGAAGCGCATAAGCAATTACAAACGTTTTCTCAAAAACTGCCATTTATATTTCAGATTTTTCTGCGCGTTTGGAATATAGTGTAAAAAAGGATTACAATTAGCATGAGACGATTCCTTGCCTCTCAAGAGCATCTACCGTAAACCTACCGTCTATGAAAACCCATAGATACAAAGCTGGATATGTGTGATGCTAACGTTCAAACGCATCAGGTTTCAAATTTCCCAGCCTATTAATACCGTGTTAAAGTCATAACATGATATTCTTCAAGTAAATGTGTAAAAAAGATTTACTTTATTCATCGAATCTCTGTAAATTCGTGTGAAAAGGGATAAAAAGTATTTCATGTCTAGCGTTCACGTCTTTTTTGAAACTGCAGCGATATGTACTTATTGGTACATATTCCTCGTCTCGCTTAAAAGCTACGTTTATGCTATGAGACCAAGCGGATCAGTACACAAGCTAACGTTACGCTCATTTAAAAATAAGTAACAATTTAGATTAAAACGTCACATACTCCAAACCGTATGCACTTCACAGGCAACCAGCTGCCACTGAGAAGAACGGGAATGCTACGGGATAGCTTTCTCCCAGTATTATAGATCTCCTCTTAAATGATTTACACATAAAAGACTGGCAGAAAAGTGAAATGTTCAGATGTTTCAAGAACTTTTTTCGGCTGTATAGACAGATCAAAACCAGTTTCCTCACACCAGAACACAAGTCATTCCCAATTCCACAAGCAAAACAGACAAAAATACCCAGCTTACACATCACTGTCTGTGATATGAATCTCAGAGATAAATTAATAATTGCATCAGATTCCCGAGTACATTTTGAAGTCTTGCAGAGAGCAGACACCGCACGCACATCTTCAGACACATGACCAGCTCACACGTACACGTGCAAACGCATATAAACAGCCCGAGGGTGATATTCCACCTCATTTGAACACGCTCCATTTTGAAACAGATGTGTCTCATTGTTAGATATTTCCATTTTCTTGCATCGGAATGCGTAGTTTTAATGTTATGCATGATAAATAATCTACTCTTCTTTCCAAGAGTAGACAGACAATTCCTTGAGGCAACCCAGCAACATGCTTAGTCCATAAGGCATTAGATGCATGAAATAAAATGCAAAAATGTGCTTTTAATTTCCTAGAAACGCGCGAGATAAACATTGTATGGATTATACATGCGTCGCACAAGGGTATACACAGTTTGTCAGCGCCGATATTGTGAACAGGCACTATCTGCCTGGTCTTATCTATCCGGTGATGAATAGGAGATGTGAAGTGAAACTGAATGGACCAGTCTCAGCATCGGCAGGAGGGAGTGAGACTTTTGTAGAATTTCTGTTTATACAAAAGGGAGAAAGCAGTGGCTGTAATCTCTTTGCGAGGCTTGTTTTGCTGTAAACCCAACAAACTTTAAAATTCACTTTATAGTACAGACGGAAAATGCACATGAAGGAAGTAGGCAAGGGGATTTATTAAAATAAATAAACCTAAGAGGGCTGAGGATGTGTGAAATAATATTATACACATGATACACTGTATACTACTACGCTGTCATTTAAAAGTTTGGGATCAGTGTTTTAAAAACATTATGTTTTTGTTTTATTATGCTCATCAAAAAAAAAATATTCAGCATCATTACTTCAGTCAATTATATATTAACACTTTTTTTTGGTATTCTTTGGTAAGGTTAAAAACACCCGATTTGTTCAATTTAATCTTTTCTAACAATATTTATATATATATATATATATATATATATATATATATATATATATATATATATATATATATATATATATATATATATATATATATGAAAGGATCACATTTTTAAACAATTTAACAACCACTTGCTAAGTATTCAAAAGGAAGGAATAAAAAATACAGCCCCAAAATTTTTAAATGGTAGTTTACAAAACATTTCTATTTTAAATAAATGCTTATATATATATATATATATATATATATATATATATATATATATATATATTTTTTTTTTTTTTTTTTTTTTTTTTCACATACATAATGTAAGTGTGTGTGTGTAAGAAATAACTGTTACATTTCACAATATTACTGTACTTTTCTGTATTTTTCATCAAATAAATACAGCTTTGACGAGCATAAGAAACATCTTTAAAACATTAAAAAATCTTACTAAAAACTTTTTTTCAAGCCGTATTTCAATGAATTTTGTGCTCAAAATAAATTGATGAGACCATGTGCACGCGAAGGACATTAGGTTCACCACCAGATTTGTTTACTAGGTTTTGCAAAAATAAACATGTCTAATCCACATAGGCGATGCCGCAGGGAGGCATGCATAGTTTATTATGCTTTTTAAAACCTGCTATACGATGCTTGTAAGGACAGCACTTGGATACAAACACAGTCTCAAATTTACATCACATGATTTGATATGCAAGCAAAAACAAACGCTTGTCTAGCTGCATGCGCGTATTGCAATCCACTAAGCTACATTTCACTTTCCGCACGTGGTCCTGATGAAACGCAATAGCAGCTAGCTGAGGTTCACCACCATCTAATGTTCTCTACAAGGACCAGGGTGTCCAGACTGCCAGGAAAGCAGCTTCGGGAAAAGGCGCCGCGCGACAGATTTTTACCCCAAGGCCAGTGTCACTGCCACCCAATTTCAGGCCTGCTGTTTTCCAAGCTAAAATCAAGCCTTCCTGGCTCTGGTTTTTCCTCGCTGTCTGAATCATTTTGGGTTGTTGATGGGGGCTTGGTAATTGTGATATTCTCTGAAATAGAGGTGTGAAGGGAAACAATGTGCAAAAAGCTGCTTTGAGGGATGGCTGTGCGGCATTTTTCTTTGGCAAAAGGGCCGACTTGTGGCGTGACTCTTCACTCTGCCCCAATGGATAACAACTTAATGGCATCTCAGCTGCCGAAATGCGAATCTGCCCGCCGTCGCAAATCTCGCGCTACTTATCTCTGCCTGACATCGCTCAACAATGTGATAGCTGTCGTCACTGACAGGTCGGTTCATACAGCCTCGGACCAGAACAAATCATTGACTCTTTGAAAAATGGGACAAAAAAAAAAAAATCACAAATGAGATCTCTTTAATATCGAGCACATCTGCGGTTTTCCTACTCAACCTCTATAAAAATTCCAAGGCATTACTCGGGGCTCCTTTGACAAAAGCTAATCCCATTGCGCTACAATATTTTTTTTTCAAACGCTATTCATTTTGACCTTCATCTGATACTATTACTAAAGCTGCATTTCTTGTTTCGCTGTCTGATGTTTCTTCGTTACGCGTTTGGATCTTTTTGACAGCTTTCTGGGTCAAAAAACAGTTGGTGGTTTGAGCACTTTAGAATTTCATCTGATGTAACAAAGAAAATTAATTCAAAAGGAAGAGTACAATGGACAGTGCAGTAGTAGCAATCTAAAGGACTGATATACTTCGTGAAATTTTAAGATGAACCGGTTCGACATGATTTCAAACATAATCAGGCCAAAATACAGTGTGTTAGGAGTTTATTTTTTGGAGTTCAGCTTGCTAATACAAACTTTTAGATAAAAGTTAGCTATGACTGGTAAACCTTTTAAATGACTATTAGTCCATAGTCCATCAAAATAGATAAGTGTGCTCTGGGAGTCTACCTTCTTTGATATGGAAACACATTTTCATTTGGTTATCCTTTTGAGGTTGTCTTTAGTATCTTTCTGGGCTTCTAGGAGGGTCAGAAAGCTCTCGGATTTCATCAGAAATATCTCCCTCTGTGTTCAAAAGATGAAGGAAGGTCTTACAGGTTCGGAACGACATGACGGTATGAGTAATTAATGACAGGATTTTCATTTTGGCTGAACCTTCCCTTTAATGGCTGTTTCGCCAGCATTTCGTCGACCTCAAAACCAATCACGAGGCTCAATATTTTGAAATTGAGGTTTATACATTATCTGCAAGCTTTCCATGGATGAACGGTTTGTTAGGATAGGAAATATTTGTCTGATATTCAACTATCTGGAATCCGAGGGGGCAAAAAATCTAAATATTGATCAATACTTCAATACCTCATATTAAAATGAGACCAAATTTAGAGCAAATGCTGAAAAAAAGCTAAAATGCATAGGCCTACCTATATAAGTTATTTTTGTAGTTAACTTGGAAATGATAATAACACAATAAAAAAAAAGTGCAATGTGTTTTTATTTGTGTTTTCAGGCCCCCAAAATCTCTATTGTTGTGCAAATGAATGGCTAAAATGCAGAGACATTTCTATTTTTTGTTAAAAGTGTTTCATCTGAATGCACTGAGATATCCATTATTTCCACTCAGGGTGACTGCTGAATGAAAAGACGTAGAAATATAGAAAACAATATGACAAAAGACCATTAATCACAGGGGTAAGCACAAACAATGACATTTAGTTTTTTGCGTGTAGAAAATAACCAAGAAAAAAAACAAAACTAGAGGAGGAGAAAAAATGTCAATTAATACTAACTTTGTACATGATTCATCATTGAATGTTATTTAAAAAAAAAAAAAGAAGTAATTTTGTAATCTTAATTTGAATGTAATAACTTGTGCTGCCTCATTGTCATAAATCCCTTATAATCTTTCTTGTCAAATATCCTGCTTCCTTCAAAAATATATCTTATTACGGAGGTGCAACGAGTCACATTTCATTCACAGTTTTGTTCTTTAAAAAGAAAAATCCACAATCAAAGTATACCGGCGCACGACTGAAAGAACGGTGTATCTGGAAATATAAAACACGATTATCCTCAAGGTCACAAAACCTACATAAGGTCCAAAGCTTTGGTCCTGCATTAATATCAGCATAACCCAGAGCAAGATTCGTACGACCCTCAAAATGGAAGTCAGGCAGACAACTCAGCGAGGCAGCAGACTCCAGCTGTTCTGCTCTCAGTAGAGACTTGTCCTCTGTGACTACTGTACACTATCATTTACACAGCAAATAACTTTCCAAGGATACTTACAATATTACTGAACAATATACTGCATTCAAAGAACCTTCAAAACACTTTTTTTTAGCAAAGCAGATCATTCAAATCCCTCTTTCTTAAATTTTCTGGATTAAGTATTAATTTAACGTTTTAATGCTTAAATAAATAATAAATTGTATTAAATAATACACTGTATTCATCAAAAAGCATGTCTAATTAATTGGGATCATGATACAGCTATTAAACAAGAATTTATTAAAAGTTTAGCGACAAAAAAATATTTTTAATCCCTATGATTTTTTCCGTTTTAAATGTATTATTATAAATTTACAATTATTATTTTTTTTCCTTTTTTTCTGGATTCAGTGTTAATGGTTTCATTAAATAACAATATTCGAAACACCTCCAATTAAATTATTTTATTAAGATATAAGTTTTAATAATAATTTTATAACAACAACAACAATATAATAATAATAATAATAATAATTAATTAATAATTAGATAAGATCTCTAGAATAAGATCTCTGTCACGGTTTCTTCAAGTTAAGCTTTTTTCTTCACGATAATAACTTTTATTTTGACGGGCTGCTAAGAAGACCTTCAAGTGTCTGTTTGTTTTGTATATGATATTCATTCACACAGAGACGTGCAGAACATGCAGGATTTATATTTAAATAATATTTTGCTGCTTGATATTCACAGACACTAGTCCATATGGCTTTTGTGTATTCATCAAAAATTTGGCAAAATCTTTCATTATATACTACATTCTGTATTTATTACAGGATTCTGTGATTCTGTGGTGAATATCATATACAGGGCCCCACATTTGGCAACTTGAAAACACGAACATCGAACCGTTATGAACCATGTCGCTAGGCAAAATTATTGTTTATTGTGATAATTATTAAATGTAGCTGTTAACTGAACATTGCTGTTATCACATTGCTGCTGCCAACATTTTAGAATTGAGACAATGTGCGATTTTACAATGATTAAACAGTTTTTAAAAGTTTTTTGCTGATAGACTGAACTTTGCTGACTAAATGAAAACTTTATGTATTTGGTCAAAAAAAAGAGATGTTCTGTGTTACAATGGTTAACAATTTCTAGCATTTTATGTAAATAAATATTTCACTGTACGCTTAAATATAATGAAAATGACATTTAACATAATGAAAAATGCTGTTTTAATTAATAAATTAAGTTTTAATATTTTATATGAAATATTATGTGTGACCAAACATTTAGTGTGAAATGTTTGAATGTTTTCAGACTACAATAATAATAATAATAATAATAATATGCAAATTAGCTTATAGCTAACTCTGGAACTTTTGTGCAGCGTCCCTATAAATAACTAAAGATTATTATTTTGAAAGTATATTTTGTCCAAAAAGCTAACTAAAAAAACTAAAATTGATACTTGTACTTTATACTACAGCATTTAGAAAAACCATACAGGCAGTGTGTAGAAATCTCATTAGCACTACTTAATTAACTTATGCTCAACTGGATCAATATAGAGATATTAAAGGACACCTGTACATTTACTCTAATAAAAACTCTATTAACCAATGTTCCTCGAACAGTGCAGCAGTTAGGTGCATTTTTTTCACTCCTGCCATAAAATCACAATTTTCGCTCGGACCCATTCAATCACATCTAACAGCTTGATTAATTGAGTCTGGAGCTTAAACCCTGCAGATGTGCTGGAATAGGTCAGGATGAATACGCAAGCTGTGAGCATAGAGATCCGGCCTTAAATTGTCACAGTGTCCTTGTCCGTGGCAATTGAAGACTTAAGCCGAGGGATAAGAAAGTGTGCACACGCATGTATCAAAGCACTGGACAAATACAGCGGCGGTGCTCGGATTTCAAATGAGCCGAACGGCAGGACCGGGCCGAGCTTTTGATAAAACGCACCGGCTTCTTTTTTTTTTTTTAATCGCCTCGCTTTGCATTTCAAGGACTTTTCAGCCAGGCCAAATGTCACTTTCGCAAAACTTCCCAAATCACTGACAGCTGCCTCTTAATTTGATCGCCCACCGCCAAGGCCGAGAAGCGCACGAGCGCTGTTAGTACGTGCGGCCCATGCGTAAAATAACAAAACGTAGATCAAAGTGATCTCATCCCAGTTTTCATCATATCAGCAGGATACCGGCGACCGCGTCTGCGTGGATGTTTATGCGTTTAATTAGGTATGCGTGGGGGATTGTCGAAGTAACGTTAGGAAAACAGATGTAAGTAAATCTGCGCGGGTATTTCTCCCAACAGATTAATTAAATCAAACACTGCACTCCACATAATCTCGCTAATAGCCCCCTTGACTGTAGACACTTCAGAGACGTCTCCCAGCGGAGGCTCGGAGCTTAGAGAACTGCACTCGGAGCGCTGCGAGGGAATCTGCTCAAAAAGCATCTCTAATACGTCGCTTCTTGACCTTGCCTTTGTCATTTTGTTCCCGATCGGCTCATCTTTGAACTTTCGATGGATTTGACGTTGGCAGAGACCAGGGACATGGATATGTACCGCACTGCATTATTCGCATCTACAGCTACCATAAGATGAATTTTAAGTGTTTGTTTTGTTAAAGGGATAAAACTCTCGTTTTTTCTCATCCCGTGTCGTTAACTAGCTTGCTAGCTTTTTTGTGAATTTTGCAGTTTTTTGTCTGATGTCCTGTAAAGAGCACATTCGGGGCTTTTCAAAGATACCAAATAATTGATTGTTTCACCAGGACCACTCTCCTTGGTCTTCAAAAATGGCTGACAATCATTTAGTGACACTAAATTATTGGAAATATGATAATATTTTGCAATGGCTTTTTAATTACGAAATTGTGAAAGTGTTATGGGGTTTCAGACCAAAATATTACTTGCTGTTATGAAACAGAATGTTGATTTTATACATGTCCTCATATGAGGACACCAGGACTAAAAGCATGTTTTTTACGCATTTTGAGAGACATAAAAAATTAATAGGGAAAGAAATTGTCTTTCAGTATTCTATTAAATATTATAGATTATTATGAAAACCTTGTCTTTTTTAATATGTTGCCCCAAAAACACATTAAAATGCAAATTAGATTTAGTTTATAGATACATTGCACATAATGAGAAACCCGTTTGCACACATTTTATGGAAATGGTATATCGAATAATTATAACATAGTTGAGAATCATCTTTATACAAAGTTTGGTAAAGGTAAAAATCTTGAAAACTAAAAAGGTATTGGTGATTTTAAGAATCAATTGTTTTTGCCTATGCATGCTCATACATGACTTTTTATTTTATTAAAGAAATGGAGTCAAGACGTCAAGAAGCCAAACGAGAAAATACTGTAACTTATAGATGAAATGTAATTTTTGAAATTAGTTTTTTTGTACGTTATTTGCAATGCTCTAAACAATGTAAAGACACCAAAACATGTCCTAAAACTTTTTTCTTGGGTCTTAAGAGGATAAAACCCTTCAAAAATACTTGACTTGTTATTCACCATGGTACTCCTTTAAGGTAACAATTTATAAGAAACAAGGTCTGGGGTAGCTAATTATAAATTGATGAGATTTTAATGTGTTGCTCTATAAATTACACGCACACATTCAAACATTAATTCTGAAGCAGTTGTGCTTATTTAAATAATTTAAATGTTAGAAACAAATTACATAATGTTTGGGGTTTGAGCAGGTGCAGTTTTCAATGTAAATGTCCACGTCTAAGCAGGTTATCATATGTATATGGGAAGAAGAAAAAAAAACAATAATCCACCCATGGGAGATTAGCCTTCTGGGTTTTGACATCATGGCTTATTGAAACCATTAATTTCATTCATGTTTTTTTTTTTTTATTTTAAAATGTTGGTAACACAACAAGGTTCAGTTTATTAACATTAGTTGACTATATTAGTTTTAAAACATGTGGCTGAGTGGCATTACCTCAAACTTAATCAATCCATATGTCTCAGTCTCTAAACATGAGCATTAGCAATGTTGATACTTGTCTTAGTGATCCCCCCTAATTAATAGATTTCAAACAATAACACTGTAAAAGTGCCCCTATAATGGATTATGCAAAGTTAATATTTAGGTTTTGGAAGTCTCCAACAACAATATGCATTTTTACTTTATTTGTTCAACAATTCCCAAACAATTCAATGATTAATTTCCCAAACCCTTCCAGTGATTGCTCGATTTCATTTAAAGCAGTGTTTGTGAGCTTTTAACGCTTCACAAATGGCAACTAGTGACAAAGAATTCAGAATTTTCATTCAGACAATTGCGAAAAATCAAGTTTTCCCAGATCCACAAGTGGGCAGGCTATTGTTTCATGTTGGCATCAACATTAAAGCGGCTTGGGACTCATTTTAAAAGCGACAGTGATTCAGTGTTTCAATGATTCAGAGCCGACTGTTTCATTTGAGAGACAAAAACACAGTGCACTTTGCGGGATGACCTTGTGTTACACTCTGCATGGAAGGTCATTTTCAAAAATATGTAATAGAGGCACTTTAAAAATCACGTGGCATTCAGAATATATGTCATGTTTTCAAAGATATGTAATTAATTTGAATTAACAACGTAAATGTAAAGTGAAATTAATGGTGAGGAGCAGACTAAATCAGCCTTAAGACTCAACAACCTAACTTAGTCACACACACATGCCCTCTGACTAAATTCCTAAGTAGTGAAGAGTCATGCTGTCAGATGTGGTGTTTAACAGCGTATTGACAAACCTTCATGGGTGTACAGAAATCACCATTAAATCTGTATTGCCGCTCCCATTGATCCAAGTTATTTAACACCCATCGAACGGATTAGCTTTCTAAATTGTGAATCAGCAAAAAAGAGATACGGCCAATCAGTTTGTGCGCCCATTCCAATAATCTTCACCTATCATTTGAAACCTCCGTGGAATTGAGGCGAAGAACTGTCATCAGATTACCCATTGATTTCAATTAGCACGAACCTACTACTAAACAACCTTTGTCAGTTCGCGATCACTGCTAGCGCTATTGATTCACAGGCTTGTTCCATTACGCTTGATTGCTGCCGGGCCACTGTCAGCTCCGAGATCTGATTAGTTCCCCCTTTTTAGCACATTCTCTCAAATAAAGGTCCACGAAGGTTGCTAATAAGGTTAGAGACAAGTGATGGACTGAAAAGGTCAAAACAGAGATTATTGATGAAGAAGAAAGATGATGGAATACAATGGAGAGAGAAGAGAGAATGTAGTACCTACAGATTTTTGGCTGTGGAAATGTTTCAAAACCCAGACACTCTACTTACATTTTTTCACTTGCAATTTTCTCTCAGACATGCATTCATTCTATTAAAAGTTGACTATTGGATCCTTGGGCTTTTTATAGAGAGCTCCATATAGCAAAGTTATTTGTGCCCAGTAATGCATACATTAGATTTCCATTAACATTTTTAAACCTCTTTCTTTTTGGAGTGCCATGTGAAATAGCTAACATTGTAAGTTTCATAATTTTGCTTAAAAATTCTCCACTTCCTTAACAGCCTCTTCATCTTCATGACTGTGCAAAATTCTAAATTGAGAATGTATTTAAATTGTATTGAATTAGATTTTAGTATTTGAATTCTGTTTAAATTGAAGTAAAAAACTGCAATGCTTTTAAATGCACTGGAAAAACACTGAAAAACAAAACAGTCTTCATCTTGATGAACTTCAACTTGATGAATATTGATTCTTAAGCTATAAAATTGATTGTTCAATTTGTGCTGTTTTCAGTTGATGAATAAAGATACAATTTACTAGTCGATAAGTCTCAGCTTTCAAATTCTCAGGAAATTCAAACAATATATGCACTTTAAGTGTTTGTATGCATCTGTTAAATTTTAAGGATATCTGATTACTACTCAAGATCAGGAATATGCCATACTAACAGATTACGGCATTTTACTCGACGTGAGATTTATTAGGCATCTTGAACTATTGCAGCTGTTTTATTGCTAGTCTTGAGATAAAGTAGGAGGGGTAATAAAGCGGGACCACTAGTGCTCTTGTGCCTTTCAAACATACATAAGGACTTTTCAATTGCCCTTTGTTTTATTGAGACCTGTCTCCGTGAGACAGCTCTAAACAATGTGCTGTAGCTGATTGGTTTCTTGCAACGCCGTACACAACAAGCCTTGATTTACAATGGAACAGCTTTGCTGGCAAAAACGGAGGCCTAGAGAAGTGGGCATAAAAACCTCTACAAGGCAGCCAAAAACAAACTAGTGAGGGAAGTCAGAGCAGCCAATTCAGGGTTATTCTGCAAAGCTGGATGAAGTTTTCAGCCAATGACCCATCCTCAGCATGGAAATGCCTGCAGGATGGTTCCAACTGCAAAAAGATGAGATTTCTCTCCAATTGACATACAACCTTTAGCATCCAATGGCCCTAACAAGGGCAGAATAAAAAGTCAGACCAGCCTCTTCAAACCGCATACCTCACACATCAATCAAACATGGGTATCCTCCACCATTATATCAGTCCTGCAGGATCCCGAACCTCACTAATGATCAATGAGCAAGTTTTCTCAGGAGCCAAATAACCAAAAACACAACCAGCCCAGACACTGTCCCTCCATTTCTCCCTGAAGGTCTGTGCTGATCAGCTCACGACAATACAAAAGCCCTGGGCTTCAATTCCAGCCTGTTTCCATCACCAAAAAAGACTAAAATATACCCACACTTGATAGGACTACAAACTCTCCTTGACACTTGGGGTCATGAAAACATTTGAACGACTTGAGCTAACCAACTCTATCATAATTGACTCCCTACTGGACCTTGTGCAATTTGCTAACAGGGCAAATAGGCCGTGAAATCAAACTTCAGACACACTGACCCATGGTACTAGAGCGCCACACAGACCTTAGCGTCCTCAAATCTTTTTACACGAGTGCTTTCATATCTCAGGACTTATTGCAAGTTTGCAGATGACACTTTGGTGTGATTGACATGATTGGTGTAAGCAACAAGTCTACAGACAAGAAGAGTGGCTTGAGAAGACAAGAAATGATGTGGACGCACTTGATGATTTTCAGCGACGTGACTGTCATCACTGTCGAGACTTCCCATCTTGCTGAAAACCATAATTTTCAGGATTTGAAGTGGAGGAAACGGGTTGTCTGAAGTGTCACCAGAGGTTGTACTTCCTATGGCAACTGAATAAATTCAATCCTCCACAGGGTTTCATTGGTCGTGTTCGGCGATCACTCTGCCGCTCCCTCGGGGACTCTGCGGGTCGAGGTCTGAAAAAGTAGGCTTTGAAACATAGCCATTGATTCCTCACCTCCTGCTCATCAAGTCTTCAAAGCACTACCTTCCAAACAGTAATTCAGGACAATAAAACCAAAAAGAATCAGAAATAAGAACAGTTTCTTCCCTAGAGCAGTGCGTCTTATCCGTAACTGAACAACCTGTTTGAAGGGCACTGAACTCTGGACATCAAACACTACTCTTGACATCTGGCATTGAGCTTCTTTGTAGTATTTACCAGAGTTACCCAACCTTTTTGTTTAAAGTACCCCCACCGATAAAGGTAAGGAACAAGTACACAAAAACAAATATTTTTTGTGATCCTCATGTGATACAGCAAGAAGGCATTAAAGTATTCACAAAATAATTTTTTTTTACAATTCTTTTTAAACATATTATATCATATTATATACAGTATATTATATAATATTATATATTAAAATGACTTTGATGACTTCATCTGAATGGTCTGAAATTGATTGAATGTGTAAACACACAAGGTAAAACACATGCAAATGATAACTTTAACTTATGATGGTTGAACTTAACAGGGAACCGTGAATACTTGTTCGTGATCAGTTGCACCCCTAATAGATCTGCTCCCGGGTGATTCATGTATGCTACATGAAAAAAATATTTTATTCATCTTGCAATAGAATTTCATACAAGCTATATGTCCAGCAGTAGTATTTCTTACATGCTTACAGCAGCATGCTTGTGGATGTATTGGCAGTAGCAAGTCTCGGTACGTAGCAGATATACTCAAACATTGTTAAGTACTTTACCAAGCTAAACCATCAGAGCGTTCTCATAATAGAAACATACATATAATACAGCAATAAAGATTACCTCAAAGTCACAGTTCACACTCTTTTTGAACATTTCAGGAATAGAAAAATAATCACTTGCTATAAGATGTTTTCGCTTTCTCCACTTACAAACAGCATACTGGTTTAGCTGTTATACTAAACACTCAGCTAATATTTAGTTTCAACCAACCCCCTGTAAAACATCCATTTGTTTAGCATAGTCTGATCCTTTGAGACTTCATTATAATTCAAACTAAAAGAAAAGAAAGCCACAAGCAGCAAGACAAGGTGTAAAACAAAGTAGCTCTAACTTTCTGACTCAACCAGGTCAACAATTAAGCTGTTAGCTGTTGACATCAGTTGACATAAGTCTTAAAACATGTGTCAGTCCCGACTCAGACCTCTTGTGCAGTTGTGTCTAATACGGAGAACAAATTAGCAGAGTAAATGGTCATTGGTTTGGCTGCTTGCAAGTTATGAACTTTCCAGAAACTTTGAAATTAGTTTATTGATTTCTTCCATTGCTCCCTCTTCACCTCTCTCACTTTCCTATGATTTAAACGAATGACTCAAAAACTGTTTAATGAATAGAAGAAAGAGCATACATTTCTGCAACTTACATTAGTGTCTTAAACTGTATGAATATCATTCCAACTCTTGATTCAAACCCTAATTTTTCTTCAACTTCAGTGACATTACATTTTACATTTAAATTACATTTTCATCTGTGCTTTGTTGGGCTATTCTTAAAGGGATAGTTCACCCCAATATGAACATTTCATCATTATTTACTTGCCTCCCAAACCTGTGTGAAGGTCGAATACTTACAAATACTGACCTCCAGTGTCTTTCATAGCACAGAAAATAAAACAAAATAAAAAATCATACAGGTTTGGAACAACTTGAGGGTGAGTAAATTATGAATTTTTCATTTGTTAGATGATTTATGCCTTCTAACGTATAAGTATGTACTAAATATTTGTACTTTTCCACACATTCATAAAATTTCCCAAACGAGATTGTTCATTCTCATTGTTGTTTTCTTTTTCTATTTGTTTTCAGTTCTTTTAAGCAGAAGCAAGATCCAATTAATAGTATATAATACCATATACTATTATTATACACTTGTATGCTGTATATATTTCCCCCCAAATTACTCTGCCTTTGACTAGCTTTCTTTTAATTTTTTACAATTAAAAAAGTCAAAAAACGTTTTTTTTTTGATAAGCTTTCCTTTTACAAATCATCAAACGCTTGCGTAGTCGATAATATTCCACTTATAAACTGCAGCTAATTAAATTAAATAAATCAGATAATAATTAATTTTCTATTAACCTTGCTAAAAACTCTTTATGTGTCCTATCTACAGCTAATGCATACTTACCCTTCTCTCTCGCTCTCTCTCTCGCTCTAATACAGGGGCATTAATGTCAAGAGACTCTTCTCCTTCTCGTGGACTCTGATCAATACTGTAATTACAAAACAGTCAGATAAGCCAGCTATTTTCACACAGAATATAAGACACAGCAGCTTCAGTATAGGACTTTCAGTACACATATTGTGATTATTAAATTTTCTTCGGGACATCCAAGTGTCGCCAATGAACAATTGATTATGTAGGACCTTCGCCCATTCCCGAATCCACCCCTATTATCTGAGACACCCCCCCAAAAAACTTGTCTGCGACCAGACTTTAAGTCTAATTTTTTTCTAACGTCTTGTCTAAAAAGTGTTATGTCTTAACACTTAAAAAGACTAATGAGCATTTCCCATTCGAAGAACTTCCCTAGTGCTCATTTCTCCTAATTATTCAGTAGCGTGTTTGAAGAAAAAAAAAAAAAACCTGCATAAAGAATCACTGATTAAGTTCCAGCTGATCCGGCATTGGAGGAAGCGACAGAGACTTTTAATGAGCAAACTGCAAAAATCCATGACAGGTCACACTAATGACACGACTCTGTGTGGCAAAGTCACATTCCCCCAGACATTTTGACTCATCCACTCATAATAAGAGAGAGTTTCCATGCAGAATGTTCTATACCTGCCAGTTATAGAGGATTAAAAAACAATTGACAGTCGGAGATGAAATAAGCAGCCTGATGTATGACTGCTAGCTAAGAAATTGCCATATGCAAGACATTTGACATCCTCGGTGGGTCAAACTAAATCAGCCTGCACCAATTCATGCAATATTACAGTTATATATCTTTAACATATGAGGTCTTTCTGCTCAAGGAGGTGCTTAATGTTCCTGTCTGAGGCAATATTTCAGTGTCTTTTCTACACTGAAGCTCTGTAAGAGGTGCTTTAACCACAAGCTAAATTAATGTAAAGCTAGTGTCGCGCACTTCAGTCTGTGCTATGAGAAAGATGGCAGGAATAGTAGATAGAAGAGTATCTGGAGTGATGGATCACTGAAATGCAATCTTGTTTTTAAGGGCAGGCCTACCGCATCCTCAAGGTAATGCCACAGAGAATCAAATACATCTTCCTTCAAAGATCAGAATTACGAGTCAGTTTTATGACGCAGCAGTTTCTGCCTGCTTTTCTGCTCGTTACTGTATTCTCCGATGTATCAACATACAGAATGTATTTATGTAATATATGAGCCGATCATCACTGATTCATATGATGCCTCTCTTCGTATCAATTTCTTAAGTGGTTCTCTTTATTAATCACATTGTACTTACTGCTGGAAATACGCTAACGTTCAAAGGCAAACTGAATTCAAATGAAAGTAAAGACAGCTATAATAATATATTATATATTTGTAAAAAATGTATAATATTATGATACAACTTCATATACAGTAAATGCTGTTACTTAAAGATCCCTGAAAATAAACCCAAAATTCCACAATTCACAAACATCATCAAATAATAATAATAATCATTATTATTATAGTTTGTTGGACAAGTCAGCATATTATAATTGTTTTCATGCAATATTGAAGACTGGAGTAATAATGGCTGATGAAAATGGAGATTTGCAATAATGCAGAAACAAAAAATAATGCAAAATATATTAAAATAGAAAGGAGATTTAAATGGTATTAATATTTAATATTATTGTTATCAAATAACTGCAAACACTCCTTTGAAACATTCAATAACTAACAAACCGTTGAATTATACATTTGCATTTCTATATTTAAAATAATTAAAATAATCTTCCAGAGTTATGGACAGTTCTAAATTGAACAAAGAATGCTTTGAAAAAATATTATTTGATTTCTGAATTTGGAATGAGGTAGCATACATGGTGCTGAATTGTAAGTAGAATTTAAGGGGAAAAAGTCTAATTTATAAAACATAAAAATGTGTGACAAGCACCTTTAGGATTTGGGCAAACCCAACTTATGGAAAAATTGTTGCATCAGTTAAAGTTGGTCATCAAACTCAAATTCTATAAACTCAAAAATAGCAATGTTTTTGCTTGCGGTTGTTTGTCAGTTTGATTACTAGTAGAAATGTAAGATGCTATACAGAAAAGAACATTAATCAAAACTTTTATGTACTTATTTGACATTTCCATTTGATAGTTAAATCTCAAGTTTGTTTGAAAAAAATTGAAAAGTTGGATTTAAAAAATGTTAATATCTACTATAAGTGTCCTCTTTAATAATACCCTTATTTTTGAAAGTATAAATGCATAAACATTCATGGTGTGGCTGGAATACAACCTCAGGGTCTGCAATTATTTTCAATAATAATTAGACTAGCATTTATTATTTATTTCAATAAAAACACCTTTATTACAACAAATACCTTATCTTTTACTAAATAGACCATGTTTATTTTAGTTTTTTCATTTTCACAACACATTTTCACGTTCTAATTTACAAGGACATCTTCAAGATGGAGCCGAACAAGCTTTTTCAAAACCTTCAACGCGTGACCTTAGGGATGTACAAATCGGAGAAATTCTCTTCAGCATCATGTGGAGCGTGCGGCCAATTCAATTCAAATTCCAGCTCATGAATGAAAACAAATTCAGTTCTTAGATTCTGCATTTTGCCAGGAACTGTCACGTTCTGGTGATCCCGATGGGACGATGGCTGTGTGCGTGCCGGAGAAATGAGCTCTGGAGGAAACTCGAAGATCTAAAGTTAACCGCCCGCACGCGTCACCCTCCCATCGTAAGCGCGATGCGTTTCTAAAGTTAGACCTATGCAGCTCTTTGCTCCGCTAAACAGTGTTTTATTTAATTTGTGCCTAAGTGACAAGGGAGGCATTATATTTTTCCCTCTAACACAGCAGGATTTTCCTCAACGGACATGGAGCCTATGGTTTTACATATTGCTCTTGCCCAGTGCTTTGATTTGTGTTTGGAGGCCTGTCGGGGGATATTTAGACCTGCTTGGCTTTAATACATCACAATGAAAGGGTCTTTTCCAGGGATTGGAGGAGGAGAGAGAGTGAAAAGGAGAGATTTATGCCTGAACCCTGCACGTTCAGGCTCCTGATTAGGGCTACAGCTAATGTAACAGCTTGGACACAAGCACATTGCCTATGGAATCAATATCTCATACTTCTATGAAATTGAGTTTCGGTGAGGAGAGAGAGAGAGAGAATGAGAGAGAGAGAGATGAAAGGGAATTCTAGCTGATATATGCTAGCTGGCTAAAGAGAGCAGACAGTTTAGTGCTGGAGTTGCCAAGTTTACTGCAGTTTAATATTCTGTACCATTCCATAAGGACGTATTAACTGTGTTTTTGGTCCATTAAATACTTATTAAAGTAATAGGTCACACAAAAATGAAAATTTTGTCTACCTGTCAATTTAAACGTTGCGCCTTCAAACATTTATAAACCACACATGCAATCAGATTTGATCCTAAACGTCCCACTTCAAAAGACGATAACAAATCAGATTTATCAATTCAACATTGTTTATATAAAAAAGTAAGGCAACCTCAACATGCGCTAATATAATTATATGCACAAATGAACAGCATCTTAACTGCATTACATGACTGAAATGAATTAATATTAAACATTTTCTAAAAATACTGATAATGCACACATTCTACGAAAGCGGGACCATACCACACTTAAGTTTTCTGAGAGCATGCTTGGATTTCGTTGCTCATTGATGATGATTGCTTATTCTGAATCATAGAAAGATATTTCTGGATGTCCTATAGGAGTTCATGCGCTTTTAGATGAATTTTAGATGAATTATGATTAATAAATAGATTTTGTGCATTTGCGCGGAAATGTTAATAGGATCTATATATGCACGCTTTTCACAGACTATTTTATTTCCCTACAAATGTTTAGATGAACTCTTTTTAAGTAACTGCTAAATGTATTCCTGTTATTTTTGCTTATAATTTCAGTATAAAAATGATATTTTGGACTGAGATGAACTGTGCCATTCTTTGTGCGAGTGACTGAAAGCCTTTGGTAATTTGTATTTTTCATTTATCCTCCGAATTCTATTGCTATTACTCACAGCCTACCCTTAATTGTGGCTGTACATGACTCACACACCTAAAAGCCAACTGAAATTCATTTATCCTATAATTAGCTCCAAATATCCATCTACTTACAGTCGGAAAGTTCTATTGTCAGCTGGACCTTCAGTTATCCAGCACACTTTTCATAGCGCTACCAACTCATCACCCTTTCCTTCACCCCTTTTCACCTATGTGTATGTGTGTGAGTGTGAGGCTTTGAACACGACATAGAAGCACACAGGTGAGGAGTGAGAAAGGGACCTGCTTACAGTGACAGACAGAGCAAAGGACAGGTGTCTTACCATCAGATACAGAGAGACAGATAGAGAGAGACAGCCAAAGCGAGAGACAGACGGGTTGACATACTGAATTACTTTCAGGTATTATACAGAGTAGACTGAGGAGCTAAAATAGAACTTTGGAGCATTTTAGCAATGGAGAAATATTTAAAGATAGCGTAGTCGATTTCCAATAAGCTAGCAATAGCAAAGTAGCTTTGAAAGCATAAGAAATCACTCCAAGCAAATCACTTTCCAAAGCCACAACCTCGTTTAAAACACTTGAATGTGCACAGGAAGACCAACCAGTGACAAGATGAATGCAATAATAAAAATAATGTTAAAAATAGAAAACAGTTCCACAAAGAACTCTCCGAATCCTCAAACAGTCTACTCAAAGGTGGTTAAACTACTTAAAAACATTCATGCGCAATTAAAACTATTACGCAAAGCTTTCTGTTAATGAATTTAGAGGGCGTTGCATGACCCAACCAACACCGAGACATTTCTCTTCAACCCGGTCACGAAATAAGGTAAACAGCATCAGTCATCATAATGGCCCAATTTATTCAGTTATAACCTTCACTAAACTCTGGGGTTTTGAAACATTTCAAGCTGTCCTCAGTGAACCTGTAAATATAAGTTCATTGTTCTCGTCTTTCTTCAGCATTTCAAAATACCAGTTGCTTTAAACTATATTTATGTGGGAATTCACCTTGAAGTCCAGAGTTCAATATGTTAGCTAATACATAAATAACAAGAAGCCCAAACACGAGGCTAACTACTAACGCGTAAATAAGCAGGCGCGTGCTAACAGGAGTGTCAAGAAACTAAACACATTTCTTAAACCGAAACATACACACTTTCGCTTCTACAACAATTACTGTACAGCGCTTGAATATTGGTTGAGCATTGGAAAATGTATTTACTTGAGTAGAGACAGGTCCAAAACAAAGAGCTGTTCATTGATTAAAGCAAAAAAACAATATACATACATGCATGCGTGCACACTCACAGCGTAGGTAAATAAGTAACGTTAGCCTTTAAGGTATTCTAAAATACAAGCTATTTCTACCGTTTCCAACGGGGGATCTGTCAAAACAGTTCAAGAGTTCAGGCTGAATCATGAACCTACTCAGTAGTCCGATTCATTGAAAAGAGCTGACTCGTAAGAGTGATTCAGTTGTAGAAAAACATGAAAAAGTGATTCTTTAGCGACTTTCTCAAACGGAAGACTGCATCTTCCGGAGCTTGCATTTGTAGGCTGCATACATGGTAAAGAATATCTCATTTTAAAATATTAACAGTTATAAATTTGACCATTATTCTTAATGAAGTGTAAATTGTTGTATTATGCTTATGACTCACGAATATAATGCTCAGTTAACTGAAATAAATCAGGCTTGACGGTGTATGCAGCCTACCGTTTGAGAAACTTTACGAGTCATACGAAACCGGGCGGCAAACAACACGGGATGCACATGATCTATGTGATGAAATATTTTAAGAGAAATCGTTTCTCAGGTAAATAAACATTAATATTCTTTGACAGACAATGATAGTCTATGTAAACGTGACATAGCAGAATTTAACCGAATCAACCAAGCAGAAACTGGTTAACTAGGTCAGCTACTGTGTTTGATTTTAAATGAGGTTAGTTCAGTCATTTACGAAATGTATATCGAGGATGCTACCATTCATTATTTCTACAAAGATTAATGTGTAAAGATATGCAGAATTAATGCAACAAATACCCTGTCTGAGGCTGCATGTAAACAAGTTGCTCGTGTGATTATCTTACATTCAGCATCCCCTTCATTTTCCCAAAAAGCTGCTGATTGTTGAGAAAGAGAAGAGAAGGGTTCATAACTCTTGGCTGGGAGAGAGCAGCCCAGCTTGATGTGTTTGAAACTAACCAATTTAAGGCATAGCTCGGAGGGTCAAAAAGAACCAAAGGGCCTATAATTGGCATCTTTCTTGTCTTATTAAAAGAAAACATGTCCCTCTGGATTCCTTAAACTCGACGAGCTTCTGTGTGAATCTTGAGCAAACACTCTTATACACACACACACACACACACACACACACACACTGGATGAGATCGTTAAGTGCAGAGATGTGTGACGCACTCTGACAGGAAGGCCTAGCTGATCAGCTGAACTGATCAGCATGGACTGCTGTCATTTTGAAAGGTTGAAGAGACGATGTTGTGTCTTTTTCTGTTGTTGGGGTGGTTCGAAATGGAGGCGTTAGTGCAGTGGCCTTGAGTTTAACACATCTAATGATACTGATGCCACGTGAGTTTAAATGTGGTTCCTCACTCTTGATAGTTCTTAACTATTGCCCATTTCAGCATATTAATGGGACATTCATACGATCTCATCTGTACATTTTTCATACGGCCTTCTCAGGGTTAGGTTTAAGGGTGCAGCTTTATGCTCGACATTTGTTTTCAACAAATCTCATTTGTACAAATTCTGTGAGTTTTATATTTTTCTCAGATTTATTTTTGCTTATAAGCAGTGAGAAGGTTATGATTATGAACCTCAGCGGGTTAGTTTTAAATCGCAGTTTTAAAGCAGTTTCGCCTTTTTCTCAGTGGTTGATAGTTGAGTAAACCGCAGTGTAATTGTGCGCCTGCAAGTGTGGTTTGTTTGATATCTCAGAATGATGTCCACTTGTGACTGTATCGCAGGAGATGGATGTTATTAATTTCTTTTACGTTACTCATCTCGATGTCAACATTCTACTTGTAGATAATAGCAAATTATATTGAGCATTCAAGCGAGAGCTATTAACCACGCTGATATGTGATGTCCCAAGGTTTTAATGATTTAAAAAATACAATATCTGAGACATATGAAAAAATACATAATCCCTGCTCATAATCACTCTCTTTATAATACCCTCTTTTCTGTTTTCTAAATGCAACTTCATTTTTGTAGCATACCGATATCTGAATGACCAGCTGAAAATTACTTTTTTCACATTGACCCAACATCTTGACTACTTCTGTCATCAAATACCAACTCATTTTGCCAGTTCCATGAAGACAAAGGCCAATTAATATTATTCAGTTTTATAATTAAATGTTACATGGGTAGGTGCATGTGAAAATCAATACCATGCTGCACCAGTCAGGACTCTGCTGCTCCATCTCAAACCTTTGCATTCAAAATAAGTGATAGTTTAAAATAAAGTAAGTTTTTGCTCTATTAATAAGAAGGCATGCACTAATGATGTGCAATTTGCAGTAGGTAGTTTTATATACATTTTTATATAACATTTTCTGTGATACGTGCATGTGGTTGTCACAGATACTGCTTCCAATTCTAAAGTAAGCATATTTAAAGGGTTAGTTCACCTAAAAAGAAAAACTCTGTCATTAATTCCTTCATGTCATTGCAAACCCGTAAGACCTTCATTTATCGATATATTTGATGACATTTGAGTGGTCTCAGATCCTCCATAGACAGCAAGGACATTACCACGATCAATGCACAGAAACATAGCAAGGAGACTGTTAAAATAGTCCGTGTGACATCAGGGGTTCAACCGTAACCTTACAAATCTACGAGAACACTTTTTGTGTGTAAAGAAAACACTAACACTAATAATTTATTCAACAATTCGGTTTTCATCATTTTTTTTGTCGTTAATTTGTTTTTGTGCTTAATCCCATTCTGTGCACACAGTTCAGTAATGAACCAAATTAACCTCCCAAAAATGAACATAGTGACAGACATTCTGTAAGTGTACGCCTTGACTGTGAATGTTGCCAGAACCTAAATCCAAATGTGGTATCTTGGAAAAAAGCCACATACCAAAATATTGTGACATGCACCTGCTTAATTTATTAACTCCATAAAATGTCTTGCTTTTATGAACTGAGCCCAAAGATGCTTAATTGATGCCTGCAATAAGTGGACATGGCGACACTTCAAGAGCATGCCTTTCAAAGCAGTCTTCCAAACATAAACAAAACATGACGGCTCTGTTAATGGTGGCTGAGTTAACATCAAGCAACGAGTCTTTGGTTGCTGTAATATTACTTTGGTAAAAAAAACAACAACAGCAGCAGCAGCAACATCAACAAATGGGCTACTAAACGCACAGGAGTGACAATCATGGCAATTTTCAAAAGTGAGTTCTGTTCCGTACACACAAAACATTTAATTCATTTAAAGCGCATACTTGGCAAATCTTTGCAATAAAAAAGCTTGAGCTGAAAAACATTTCCTTTTGCAAGGTGAATTGCTTGTTGTAACAAGGTCTCCTGCAGTGGAGAAAATTGGTGCAGGAGTTGTTGAGACAAAGGTGTTGTTTTGCAAGTTTAGCAATATAACAGTACATCGGAGTGTGCTGCAGTAAACGCTAAAGTTTTTTCAACTTTTATCATTATGACAGAGCTTAACTTGAGCTTTACCTTCCTTTACGTCCTGGCAATCGCCTTTGAGATGATTAGATGGCAGCATTCTCTGACACGGCATAAACTGTAGCGTGTACATGGCCTTAAACCTTGGATCAATGAACGAGACTCTGAGGAGACAGTCCTGAAGGTTAGACTCTGTATATCTGTTTTTCAGATCCTGACTGATGGCTGTCTTGGCAAACTTTATGGTTGGACCGTCTTCATATATTTGTATCGTTGTACAATCACCATCTTCGGAGGAAAGATCACACGGAGTAGGTTGTTTCAGGGCTCCAGAGCGGTGTAATTGTCATAAAGGGGTTAAGCAGATTAATAATTTCTTCTACCAGTTTCAATTCACTGTCAGATAGTATCAGTTCTTGACATTCTTCTTGGCATTCTTGTCCATTAAGGCTGAGGAGCTGGCAGGCTGCTGCACCAGATACATCTTAAATATGTCATAAATGCTGTTCCGTTGATCTGAGATATCATGGATAAGTTTGTGAGCAAGTAAGTCTAGAATCTCCTGCTTGATTTCCAAGACGTCAGCCTATATTATACTTTTGCAGAAAAAAAAAATCACTTTCCAAGCTGCTTCCCGGTGGGTCACTTGGTAATAGTTTCTTCTTGGACTATTAAGCTGTTAAGCAGAACCAAAACCATAAAATGGCCATTTTTGAAGTAATAGGCTCTTTTCTAGCCCATTTTTACAAATTACAATAGTATATTGATACTAAAATAACGCTGGTGCAAATCATCCAGTACGTGGCCGCTAATCTGCATTTTGTTATTTTATTGATGGGTATGTTTTTATAATTACAGTTAATAATTATATAAAACATTATTTAAATAACTATTTAAAAACCCATTTTTATATTATGTAGTAACCCTGCTCATGCGTTTTAATCATAGTGAAATCCCAAATCTTTGATAAGACTGATTAAGGCTACATATCTTTTGGTATGAACACCTCTAGCGCTTTAGTTATTGCTTTGTGATCTGAATGAGCACTAAGTGTCTGGTTAAAAACTGTGTTGTTCTGGCCCCGTCTGTGCCTCTGTGCCGGGTTGATAATATCTGTTTGATTGCCATGAGGCAAGACTTGCGTCAAAGACTACCTACAAACTTTTTGGTTTTATAATTGACTGCGAATCTAAAGCTTGTGCATGTGGCAGTATCACAACCGCTCTATATATCTCTGCATCTCTGCATCTAGGCCTAAATCGATCTCCTTGAGTTAATAGTTCTTTAATTTGAGAACCTTTTTTTCCTCACGATCAGACATGACACTCCAGGAAATGGATGCTTTCAATTTATAATTGTATGTAATTTACTTATCCCACACTAACATCAACGTAGTTTGAGTTTTGCATAAAATAGGACCTAAAATAAGTCACTTTTCTTGCTGATTGCTCTTTATCACTGCGGCTATGCATCCGCCGTTTCGTCTCTCCTCCTCCTCTCCTTCTGAAGTACCTTCACAGGGTGTTCTTGAGGTCAAGGAACAAACAATATTGTGGACCACATGTGAATTATGGCAGCCCGTCACCACACTACAGAACCTTCTGCCCTCTTCATAGCATAAGCGTCTTTTTGCTCCCAGTGCAACAATGACACCACCTTGATGTCGCATCCTTCACCTCAGCACTTCTTGTGTCTTTTTCTCATGTAAATCCTCGCTAAACCACTTTGAATGGGATATCGGAAATGTGACATGTTTTTATTCAAACCCACAAGTAGAAGCAAAGGATTTAGACATATGCATATTCAAATGCATAAAGTAGCTCTTGTTATCTTTAAACAATTTGTCTGACAGTTAATAACGCTGCTTAATGCATACAGACAACTTGCACCATATGTTTATGTAAATGCAGGCTACTGTTGGAAGTTTCTCTGATGCAGTAAGCTTCAAATGTATCCAGATATGTAAATTCTATATTTGTAATTTAATTTAAGATTCTGTTTATTTTCACCATTTTGATTTAGATTTTGGACTGGGTGGTAAGTGCTTTTCTACAGACGCTTCTAAATAAGAAACAGCTCCAGCTGCGTTTCCACTTGAATGTAATTCATGCCACTGTCAACTCTTGTCAAGTAAAGTAGCACCAAATTAAAAAAAAAAAAAAATTAAAAATTATTTATCGTACAAAGTAAGCCAAAATGTCCTTGAATTAAAGCTGCAGCCTGTAACTTTTTTCGGGTTAAAAATAATCAAAGAAAAAAAAAAAAAAATGACGGTCTATAATCCAGAAAGTCACGCAATACTGGCGTTTAATAATAATAATTTAAATAAGTACAACAATAATAATAATTTGCAGGTTTTGATGTGATTATAAACTAACTGATCGTTCGTTTTAATCACCATTGGCAGCATGAATTATTGTAATGCTTTTTCCCTCAGCCGGCCAGATCAGAGTGTGGCAGACCTATGGCTTACTTGCTCAGATGATAATATCCGTTAAAAAATCTTATTTGGGTCATATATTCCAAGACGTAGTTCAGAAACTGTGATTGCTAAGTACAGGATTCCCACCGGTGCAGAGACCGACGGCTACACATTCACCTCGAAACATTAGATTCATCCGCGCTGGAGTACAACCCACGGGACGTAATTCCTCAATGAACTGCAATATCAAGTTTTCAAACATTGATGGCGACAAAGAGGCAAAACTTACGGACCGCAGCTTTAAATTGTGTTTGCAGTTGCAGTGTTTGGTCTCAAAATACCTCTTTAATTTTGAAAGTGTCTTGACATGTAAAAATTTACTTCAGAGAGCTATATTTATTCTCGTTGCAAGCGAGACCGTATTTAATGTAGTCTGTTTAATCTTGTTCTTTAACCTCACTTTTTAATTTGCGTAGTTTTGATCATGGTTCTTGAGGATGAATATTTATTAAGTTGCATTTTTTATTGAAACATTATTTGATTGCATAACGTTCTCCTTTTAGAGAGCGGGAATGGGAATGGGACGTGACCCAGGTTGGATTCAAACTTGGCTCAGACTGTTCTCATATTTTAACTAGTCTTGCTAATAAGCTAATTGTCAACAGCATCAGCGCGGATTGACAGAAGAGAAATCGAAAGAATAAAGGAGCAGCTGGTCAATGTTTGCGGTGTACAGACGGGAGAGAGAGAGCGTGCGAGAGAAAGAGAGACATAAACAGAGACAGAAGGAGAAAATATGGGCCTGAAACTCAAGATAGCATTTGCGCCCGGAAATTTGGCCTTCACACTGACTATACCACAAAAGCGTATTCATCAAAATTAATTGCAAGGCACAATCTTTCTTCCTGGATATAAAGAAGCTCTCTTAGTGGGCGAAAGGTCATTTTTTTCCAGGCACAACTGAATCAAAAGAGCATGGAATGCATAATAAGCATTATAACACATGGTGATAAAATATCTCTTCAAAAAGCATGAAAAATAAGATTTACTTAAAATTCCATTTGCAAGTTTTTGCAGACTTCGAGTAGATTTTTAATAAATAAAATATATGCCTCTTCCCGAGGTAATTTGAAATGAGAGTAAATCTAATGTAACATATTCTTACAAGTAAAGTAATACTTTCCTACAAATCTGATGCATCTATCTGATATAATATAATATATTGGTGAAGATTGCGGGTTCAGAGTTGGGCAAGTTACTTCAGAATTGTAACTCATTATATATTACTAGTTACTATTTTTTGTAAGTATTATTACATTACAATATTACTGTCTTAGAATTGCGTTACACGCCTTTTGCGCTACTTTCATTAAAATAATGATATAGACAAGCCTAGCTAAAATGTCTATTGCAGCTTATTATATATCTAGTAAAAGGCGACATGATATATTATGACTGGTTATAATATTATAATAAAATAGCATATGTCCTTTAGACAATGTTGAACTAGAAGAACACTGGAAAGGGGTTCTTCCAGCCATGGATAAGATCTTTGGGAGGGAACGTCTGACCAAAGACTAACATAAATGATGAATTAGACAAAGCACATCAATAACTCTCTGAGTGCTGCTTAATGAGGCATATAAACGAACAGATAAGAAGTTAGTCTGGACAATCCCATTTATCAGTTCTCCAGAGTGACCCATATATATATAAAAAAGAAAAGCAAGGGATTTTATTCATTTCAAACAAACGCGGTATGTGCAGTGCCGTTCCAGTCTAGTAGCAGTTTTGGCTCCTTGTATACTTTTTCTTAAAGACACACAATATATTAAAGCTCTTAGGTTGCTATGTGTTGTGTGTTATTTAAAACTAACTCTAAATGATGACCCCATCGTGAGGCATCTCAACTAAATCCGCTTGATCCGTTCCAGGAATCAAAACTTTGTAAAACTTTAATTTACACAAGACACATGCATTAATATGCATGCAAATGTGAAAGAAAAAAAAGAAAGAAAATATTCGATATTCGAGTTATTTTCTGATGCTATTGCAATGGACAAACCCACATTTAACCGAACCTGGATCAATTCTATATCTGGAACTGATTCATCTGGAAAAAGAATGCTATTAGCTCCAAAAAAAGTGGATGCAAAGAGTGACTTACTAATGCTCTATTTCTGTCACACAAAGCTATCATGTGGTTACAGAGGCCTTCAAACACACCACACAATTGGTATGATTTTTTTTAAATCAATATTATTAATAGTATTAGTATAGAGCTTTACAGACCTGTTTTTCCATTCAATTGTAATTATTTTAAAAGTAGTGGCCATTCTGAAGTATTTCTTTAATATTAAATGTCACGGCCCACTTCTTTTGCTGGTTACTTAGTGGCCTAGACAGAAAGAAACTCCAAGACATCCTTTTCAGAGAATCATCCGTCTATAGATCATGTTCTTCCATTGACTTCTGCGTCAGTATATGGCTCATTTGCCATGGAGGTCAGGGTTTGAGATGTTGAAGTGATGTGGCAATGCTCACCTGACACTCCCATCAATGTGATGAGACGTCTCGGAGACTGTGACACTTGAAATCCAACCACAGCACAGTTTTCTTTCTCAGAGTTCCTCACTGAGCGTTGTACTGCTAGCGTAAAATCAAGAAAGCGTCTGACACTGGGATGTAAAATATGAACGCGCAATTAAATTCGTACGACCTTACTGCGATTTTTGCTAAATCATACATATTATACAAGTTACACAATTTATATGAATTTGTATGAATTACCTAAACGCGCCACTAAACCTACCTGTCACTCACCGTACGAATTAGCCACCTCATAAAACGCGTACGAATTGGTCATGAGATGGCATTGGAATACTAACTAAATATGCTTGAGCAGAGTGGGGAAAACGAGTTTAACGCAAGACATATAAAATTAGGTCTAAAATAATATGAGCATGACTGCCTAGCCACAAATTGTTCCAAAAACTCAATTTGCAGTTAGTGTTGTTTCTTAGATGAATTAAGTGAAATTTAAGATACAAGCTTTTTTTCAGCCACCCACCCCCTTTTTTTTCCTTAGAATGTGGATTCAGAAGGAATAGCTCAGCCAAAAATAAGATTTGCCGAAATTGGTCTTTCAAGATGTAGTTCCGCCAGAACAGATTTGGAGAAATAAAGCATTTCATCAGTTGCCCACCAGTAGATCCTCTGAATGAGAGTTCAAACAGCTGAGAAAAACCTCACAATAATCCATGTGGCTCCAGTCCGTCGGTTCCTGCCTTGTGAAGTGAAAAGCTGCATGTCTGCACGACAATCGAAGCTGTTTCTTAGCGTCAAACTGTTGCATAAAATGTGAGTCCCGTGGTATTCCTGAATCAGGAGAGAAATACGCACAGGTCAAGCGCCATTTACAAACAGAAACAGTCAGAATATTCTGGTGTTGGTATGAAAATGCTGGCGGTAAACGGGAGATGGATGATAACTTTTTCAACGAAGGAAACATTATTATGAACGATTTCGCCAAGAAGCGACAGTTAAAGCAACAGTTTCGTACAAACACGCAGCTTTAAGAGTAGATGATCTGAAGTGAAGTATGTGTCAGCTATTTGGACATTATGACGGCACCCATTCACTGCAGAGGATCCACTGATGAGCGAGTGATGCATTTCTTGCTTTACACTCACACACAACTGTTTTTTAAGTACGTTTAATGACACATTAAATTCCATTTTCTATGCAGACTGCTGCTCAAGTGTGGCTGGAAATCACTTTCAAATAATCTCCCTGTATTGTGCCTATAATGACATCTGCCTCGACGGCAGCTGGGCGTCTTATACTCTCTCTCTCTCTTCCGTCCTTGTCCGTGGCACCAAAGGCATAAAAGATGTCAAATGGATGTGAGAAAAAATTCCCCTGTCCCCTATTTATCACTCTTAATCATTTCCTGCAGATTTCTCAAGACCACGATTATTGAATGCATCTATCTTTTCCTCGTTCGACGGCTGGACAGAGACGGATCGCACCGGCACAGAGATTTAAGGACTTCCCCGTGCCATCAGATAGACACTGACAGTCCTTAATTCTTCTAAATGCTAACTGCCCTTTGTCCCGGGTACACAGCAGACAGACATGTGCACACACACACATAAAATACCCAGTGACACAAACTTGAAAGTGCAACGTCTATTCCTTCTGAATGAACAATGTGTGCATTGTGGAACAGAAGCATGTGGATTGTGAGACAAAAAAGTCACATGCACAGAGAGACGGAGTGTGCGGACTATGAATGAGAACAGGTTGTCACAGTCAGTGTCGTTCACAGCTTTATTTCGAAAGGGCTTCATCATGCGTTTAATTTACATTTGACACATAGATTTATAGCATTCTTGTAGACAAAGTCTTCAACCTCCATTTAAATTCTGATCAAATATACAGCGATTCATAATTTTGACACATTGCCCTTTTCCCTTAAAGGGATAGTTCAGCCAAAAATGTGTATTCTGTCATCATTTATTCATCCAAACCTGGATGATTTTCTTTTTCGGCGGCATGCAAGACAAGACATTTTGAAGAATGTTGGTAACAAACCCACTGTACGGAAAACGAAACAAATCACTGACATATTTCACGAAATGTATTATTTTGTGTTCCACAAGAGAAAGAAAGTCAGTTTTTGGATTGCTGTGAGGATAAATAAATATTTTTTTGATAAACAACTCCTACTACAACAGCATGTGCTCAAGCTGCATGTAGTCCAAAAGTTTGTGGAAAACCAGGTCACGTTCACCAACATGATTTAAAATGATCCAAAGACGTTTTTTAGGGGGAATAGAATAGAATGTGATCATTTTCACAGGACATCACGCAACGCTTTGTTCCTCTGACCGCCAGTTATTTTTATGCAGTTTGCATTGAGTCGTATAGTAGCAAATCTCAGATATTAAAAGGTGAAATTCAGTAAACACCTTACTGATGATGTATATTTTGTACAGGCAAGCAGATGAACCCGAATATATTACGTGCAAAGTTTCGCGTTAAGCGGTTTCCCATAGAAAACGATATATATAAAGAACCATTAAATGGAATGCATTCATATTCCGTCTTTACTATGTAAAATTATGCATCATTAAAATGCTGAATTTGATATTTTAATATTACTGTTTTAAAAGTATTAAGGCACATTTATTGTGTTTCTACAACATATTCGCCCTGTTTAATGATTTAAATATTGCTGCAGGGGCTTAATATGGATTAAAAATTGCCAAAACTTGAATTTTTTCGTTTTAATCGTATTGTTTTTGAGAGGTGATCGAAATATTCGCGGTGTTCAACCAGATGACAAATCAACAGGCTTGTGCTGCAATTCTATGGCTGCTTTGCCCTCCAGGTCTTCGAAAAAGGACCGAAAACTAGGAATTTTTGGAAACCGAAGACGTCCTTTCCAGTTTTAAACCCCTGTGTCCAAACACTATCAATATTTCCCAAAGATTAAGAAGAGAGGTAGATCTTTGCAGTTAGTTTGAGTTGTTAGTAAAAGTCCTTTTAGGAGGAGCGTTCATTTTCGCTTTACTACAACACAGAGGAAAAAAAAAAGCAAAGATAAGAACCACATTTCTTTACATAATCACCTTCCTCATGAAAATTTCAGCTAAAGTGAATAATTCATTTACCTAGCTATATTCAAAATCACGTTCAACAGCATTAGAGTCAGCTCAGATCAGCGGTGCCATCGCTATATGAGAAGTGAGGCAGAAGCAACTTAATATATAAATGATTTTTTTCAGAGTGACACACATTACACATTCCACCGCAATCTCACTTAGACAGAAAGAAAGACAGACAGACAAGAATGGTGTAAAATTAGCTATTAGCAGCCATGTGCGTTTTCCCTTAAAATACTAGTTCGCTAAGATGCAAAAACCCAATTAACCATATTTTTATTTATTTATTTCTTCAGCCATTTATTTATTTTTTGGGAGGAACGGTTTAGACTGGAGCTTTAAGACCAATTAAATATGGTTTGCCTTTTCACAATGATTTGAACACTTTAGTAAACACCTCAACAACTATTTTACTGAATTAATGATATGCTCACAAGTTTCCCAGAAACCTTTTTATTAAGGTTGCGATTATTAGATGAAAAGCACTTATATATATAGCCTATAGTGCATAGTCGGAAAGCATCATTAAAAAATACGCCGCATAATGTGGAGAAACCGCCTCATGACTAGATCGTATCGTGATTTGGTTTGATGGAAATTGCGACACATGGATCTCGACTCTGGCTCCTTTCGCTGTCGCATTAGAAAGAATCAAAAATAAAACAAAAAGCCATTTACTTTTATTATTAAATAAACATTAGCACCGCAGACATTAAAACGTAGCGCATAGGCCAGCATTTCCTGGGTGAAAATGAGACCAGATTAAAAAGTATAACCGGCCCCACAGAGGTTGATCACCTAAAACATAGTTTAATTAAGGTGTTACTTAAAGTATTAAATCCATTCCCTTCTTAGCGCAAGAATGCACCTTATTAAGATTCAAGAAGTAATGATCTTATGCTTCATCTATATGGCCACAACAGCCAAACCGAACAGCTTTCATTAAAGGACTGTTACCCTGCAAGTCTGCTGTGTATGCGAGCCTAGTCCATGGCGTTTTTTTAGATAACTTCCATTTACATTTACTAAGATCAGAAGAAGTTGTGAGCTCATGCATACGTCGCTATAGATACTCATTAAATATTGATTGTGTTTTTGTTTGCAGAACTTTGGAAGTTATAGCCTAATCATGCCCCAAACAAGCGCTTTGCCTCATTGCTTCTCCCGGTGGGATTCGCCGTCTGAAATATCACACGGCCTTTGGCCTGGATTTCATATGCATGGATCATAATTTAGCTAAAATGGCCAAAAGTAATGGCTATAATGGATCCCGATAGAGGTATGTGGGAAGTTTCATTTCAGGTCAGGATAGGCCCACTCATTCGAAGTCCACTGCAGATTGCAATAAATAGAAATGCATTTATTAATATGAAGGATTTTGATGCGGTTTATGGATTGGCTTAATTAAAATGTTAATTTTATGGTAATGGTCTCTCTGCATTTCGGGTCTTGACATTTTCCTGTGGCAATAGATTCATCTCATAAAAACAAAGTTTTGGTCCTCAAATTTGATTTCACGGCATGTGTCATAAACAAAACAGATCACCTGTGCTTTATTCGCTGGAAGGTTCAACAGATATTGAAACGAGTTGAAGAGATTGAAGTGGTGAATATGGACCGATATTATTGAGTTATTGCAGAGGGATGTGAGGTACCCAAAGCAACAGAGGACATATTTTTGCTTTTTTTCTGAAAAAAAACCACAGGTTTGGAATCTTGAATCATATTTTCTTAATCATGTATATATATATATATATATATATATATATATATATATATATATATATATATATATGTATGTGTGTATGTATGTATGTGTGTGTGTGTGTGTGTGTGTGGATATACATAACTGAAAAAAATTTTAAGCAAAATTACATTTGTACAAGTTTATTTTTAACACATTAATAGAACGGTAATTAATGTCCACAGAATGAACAGTAATTAAATTAAGTCTAACTATTAATTCTACATCTAAAGGTGTTTTCTTACAGTCCTCCAGTGTTTTCTTTTTGACACTTGTAGCATATGCACAAACTTGCACTCGCGACCTCTTTTAAAAGCAGCATTTCTCTCTGAAGTTCAGTTAATCATTCGCATTTGTTAATTAATTTCTGCTGCTTTTCGTGATCATTTTCTATCCGAACTATTGCAAAAGACATCTAAAAACACTACACGGGTAATGCTCGCTCGAGCCCCTATAAAGCCCTATTCCAGGAAATTTATGAGTAAAGGGCATCTGATACAAATTTCCTTCCATGTGATTCTGCTTTCTAAAAGCCTCCTTCTGCAAATGCCGCCTCTAAATACATTTTAACGCTGGGGAGGATGAATACCAGGAATAAATTGCCCATAATTACTAATGTTTTATAAAAGCTCTCATCTTAGTGGAAAGATGTCCAAACGGTTAGTATCAACAGTAAAAAAGAGACTCGCAACTCGCAGAGATGGAGAGAGAGATCTTATTATTGGAGACAGCTTATTTTTATTGCTCTCGATATGCTACCACAACTCTTGGAACGCCGCTTTGCATCTTTTCCCTTTCATATTTAACTTTCATGATGTGACCATTTTTATTTTAATTTCCCTCAAGTTTTGGAGGAATGATTGTTGGTAGGCGGCCTTTCATTTCCACTCTGCCCTTCAGATGTACGTCAAATCCATCATCGGCGGAAAGGCAAAGCGGGACGTGCGGCATCGTTGACTGAATGCTAAATTATCAGCGGTTTGAAAGCGTGATTAGCTTTTTGTCACGCCGTCCCGTTCGTTTTCCGGCAATTACGTTTTTTCAGCACTGATTCCCAAATGCGCCGTTTGTAGTTTTGTTTTTTCAAGTGTTGTTCAAAAATACTCATTAACCCTCATTAAAAATCAACCGTCTGGCATGTTTTAGAATATATTCGAACGCATGCACCCACCATAACTGATTTGCATGCCCGAATCTGAATGTTTTGGCCGTACCATCTTGAACACGATGTGCTGAGGATGCAACTGCCATTGGTCCATCCCGTGTGATTTATAATTTTTAATTTTTTTTTTTATACACTGTGCTGAGGGAACCAAAGCAAAGCATTAGAGGTGTGGAGATCTCTTTTCAGATTTGAAGGGCAGCCTGGAAATATCCAGCACACGCCATATACAATATATCAGGAGAATATCAAGTATCTCCAGTGGGTGTCAATCACTACATTTCATCATCAGATATGTTCTGTATTTTACTGTGAAATTCCCTGCAGGTCTCCACAGTCCTGTGCCTCTGTAAATTTCACCCTAATGGTCTGTTTGGGATTTAGAGACCCCAAAAACCAAAACAACAACAACAAAAATATAAAAAAAGCAGTATAACTTGTATAAAAAATATTATTATTAATAATTAGCGTAAGCGAACAGCTGTTAAAGGAAACCATTTAAAAAGTAGATCATCCAAAGAAGAAGGTAAGTTAAATATTTCCATTTTCACAGATTAAGGTGGTACACAATTGCACTTTAATTCATTTAAAGTTAACGATAATTAAAATATATATTATGTAATGATAAACAAATGTTGTGTATAAGCTAACTACACAACTAAAGGACAAGGCTTCATTTCTGCATTCTGTTTGCAACCTTCAAATTCAGTTAAATTAAATTGGAATTTGAATGGAATTTGCTATCGATAATTTTCAATGACGTCCCCCGTTGCATGCAGTGCTGGACAGCTTTTGGGGTAATTAGTAATTGGTAATTAGTACTGTAACATATTACTTTTTTAATTTACAATGAAATATCTGAGCTACTTTTTCCAATAAGTAATACTAGTTACATTTTTCCTTTTTTTTTTTCAAATCTCACCTATAATCATGTTGAGAGACATTGGGAGTAGGGTGCAGCTTGAGGCTTATTTATTTGACTTTGGATGTGAAAGGATCCTTACAGGCTGCAAAAATATAATTTGGTAACACTTTATTTTAAGGTTACACCTGTAGGTTGCTTATTCGCATTTATTACTAGAACATTAGCCATTTATTAATGCTAGATAGGAACACATTAATGCCTTATTCTACATCCCAAATCCTACCCCTATGTAAAATAATGCCTTACTACTAATAATCAGCAAATTAAGAAATATGAAAAATATAATAAGGGAAAAGTCGTAGTTAATAGTTACCTATTCTAACGTGTTACTTATAATTTACATATAATAAAACAAAGCAAGCCCAAACAAGTTTACAAAAGGTTAACTTAAAAGTAATCACTAATATAGTTATTTATACTTATAGTACTTATAAGTATCGCAATTAGTTTCCTTTTTGTATGGAGGAATGCAACATTATAATGCATTGCCTGGTGTCTTGTTGATCCCAAACATGAGGAATGTAAAGTCCTTCTCAACAGAACATGAGGATTAATCTCGGTAATAGGCCAAAGATTGATGCAGTCATGCTATGACAAGACAGACTACAGAGATGAAGCACTAAAAACCAGCCAAACTTAGCGATTTAAGCCTGATTGGTTGATTGATTAACTGCTTCTTTAGCTAAAGCTCTTTTAGAAGCAGTAGATTCTGAGTTTAACGTTTCCGCCTAACTGTGTTCAAACACATAAATTATCTGCCTGCTAAAGTGACTATTTGGCTGTAAATATGATGCACTGATTAATTACTCAGCAAACCATATATATTCTCTCGGCATCAGCTGCAGGCTCTGCCGTAGCAGGAAAAAAATGTGTTTATATTGGAGCATCTGGGTTTGTTTATTCATTCATTTAAAGCGTTTTGCCACTTACCCAACCTGCTTCATCGGTTGTAGGGTGTCAGGGATTTCTTGGAATGCCGTTCCGCAACGCACCGTCGTAAGATTTGTGAACCGCTGCAGAAATCGCCCTCCTCCGATCGCATGAACGCCGGTTAAATTGGAGCACAACTGCCAGGTTAAAAGTGCAAGAATGATGTTTGACAATAGTTTGATGTAGATGGCGGCTGAGTTTGAAGATGACACCGGAAATTACAATCACAGATCACTGCAACTGCATATATTTTTGCATTGTTTTATGATGGATAAACGCAAAGCGGAGCCAGAACGTTTCCCGAGCCAGCATGTGTTAAGTAGCATTAAGTGCATCCAGAGCTCTCGGGGTTCACATTTGTTGAGTTAAGGCCAAAATGTCTCCATAGGTTTATAACAGCACAGAAATACTACATTCAGTGTGAGCACATACATTTATGTATTTATTTGTACGTTTTATTTATATATAAAATGCATTACAAAATTATAATAATAGTAATTAAAAAATAATCATAAAAGAACACTTAAATAGTTAGAAGTAAACAAATAGAGTATGGAAATTGAAGGGATTTTGCAGTTACAGAGCTACATGCTTTGTCTGTAACGTTGCGTTCAAAATTTTTATAGGTACACCTATAATAAGCACTTTCATAGACATAAACGTAAACAGAGAGAAGTAGTTCCGGCAACAATATTCTTCCGCAAGACTTCACTAACCGCTAGAGCTCCAAAAGTTATGAACTGCAGCTTAAATATTTTAAACACTGTCTTTATTTGTCAGCGCAATTTATTTGGTATTTGTTTTGAATCATTTTTATATTGTAGCCTATATATTTATTTAGTGTAAAAAGCTATTTTGTCAAAGTATTTTTAATATCAGTCAATTTATTTATACATTTTTCATCCAAATTAAAGTAAATCACACGGTTTGCACAGAATGCATCTTTTTTAAAGGTAATATTTAAACTCTCAGTTCTGTCCTCTCCATAGTCTTTACATTACTGTCCTTGAATGAACAATCCTCGTCCTTCAGATGCAGGTAAATGGCTGGAGGGTTTCATACTTCTGTGTTGAGCTGTTGGCTTATAAGGGATTGTTCTGTTTCCTTGATGTCAGGTTATTCTTTGTTGCACTGAATTGCATAAACTGCATTGCTTTGCTGTATAGCTCTCTGATCTTTCATGTGCTATATTTGTCTCTGAAATTTTACCTGCTTTATTAAATACAGACAACAAACGTGGAATGCAAACGTTAGTCTTGTAGGTATTTAAAAGTGCGCTCTAATTGTCAAGAATGACTGATGTAATTAAGAAATTTCTTTCTGATTTCTTTCATCAGGGCTCTAATTAATGTTATTCAGATGAAACATGAGCCTGTTTTCGCAGCAAATTAATCTGACAGTCAGCAACGGACATGTAAAAAGCGTCTCAAGTGATGACGAATGTTCAGCATTCCAGTAGAACTAATTATATTTTAAGAACTATTATCGAATGAACATTTTTAGAAAATATAATAAGCCACATGCATCTATTTTCTTCGTAGGTGGGTGTTCATTAAAAAGGCAATAACATTCACAGATCTGCTGTACCTCTGTAGTAATTACTCAATTATGTATGTATTATTAATAAAGTAAAATGAAAGAAGTGGCGATCTTTTTTTTTTAAGCATCTTGCAAACATGGAATATGTTTCATATAGAAAGCTGTTGCTAAAACCAGCGATGCGCCTAATGGCCTAAAATATCTGCAATATTGATTATTTGTTATGTAATAGGTCTAACTGTTAGAGTTTATTAAAGTTCCATTGCTGCAGACAGTGATGATGTGCTGGGACAGAGGAAGCCTTTCACGGAGAAAGATGCCTTACATTCCAAATCCCCACAGAGGTCAAAGCCCGCAGAACAATACCGTGTTCAGTCCAAAGCCGGTTTCCACCCCAGCACATTACTTAATATACATGCACAGATCTGCAGAGGTCACACGCTCTAAGTCCCTCACTTTTTTTTTGACTCCACAGACACGGCCTGCATTCTGACTGCTGACACCGTTTTAAACCTATTATTATTTCTGATTAGCGTTCCTGCTTAAACCACGTGAAAACGTGCACGTTTCGCTGTTCGTTAGATAGAAATAAGCTCGCAGGTTAATTTGCAAAACAGCATTAGAGTCCTTTGAAGTTCAAGCGCTGATTTTTGTTTAACTTCAGAATGCTTGAGTTTAAACTTGATGATTGGTGCCAAGTGTTTTAAAGTATCCTGTTTACTAGGTAAGCAACCTCGTTAAATATATCATATTCATGTGTCAGTGCTACAAGCGTATTAATAAATAGATTGGCTATTGAAAAGTTACATAATTAGAGATGAAGACAGAATATACTCACTCAACATATTCAATCAGATTGGTAGTAACTGATTACATGTAATCTGGATTACTTAACCAGATTCCCAAATTGTAGTACTATTAGTAGTAAACATTTGCAATTAGATTAGTTACTTTTTACGGATTACATGATTGCAGATTATTCACACAATGATCGTAAATTATTCTTAATTTAATTATTCTCCCAAATTCCTTTTTTAGGTCAAAAGTAATCTAAAGGTAATCCAAAAGTAGTCAGGTTACATGACCTGATACAAGTATTCTAGATTACGTTACTGACTATTTTCATCGTGTAATTTGTAAAACGTACCAGAATACACTGTGTAAGAAATCTACGCAGCACTGTCAATCAGTCAGCGTAACCAGAATTCATTCTTAAAGGTTTAATGTAAGGTGTGCTATTTAGCCTAAATCGAATCGAACCATGTTTGTCATTCTCTGCCAGTCCACGTGATTTGAACACATAGTATTGTCGGCTGAAACAAAACCTCATTAATTATTATGGTCGTCTCACTCTCCGTGGCTGGTAACGCACGACTGCAAGTATGAATATTTTACTCCCCGTGGGAAAGCTTTTAAAGCTCTCACAGAGGATTTCCACTCGAATCAGGAAGATCAAGTGTTAGCTTTCTACCGTGGAACCTGTTTTTTCACGAAAGAAACACTGATTTCTGAAAAAGTTCTTACAAAAATACATTAGCATGTAATTGCAGATGTCAGCGAAGAGATCTGCAATTGTAATGCAACCTGAACTTTTTAATGAAAATATGATGCTGTCCCGGTGGATCCTTGCTCCCGCCATTTATTTTGATGACAGATTGCTAGGTAAGGAAGAATTTCACTTCTATTTAAATCTGTAACATCAGTCAGTTCCACTGACGCTAACAGTACTCATCAAAATGGGAAACGGAAAAAGAACAGGAAGGATTAACCACATTAGTCGGGAATGCATATGGTTCCCCAGCACTATGGCATTAATCGGGAATTGCATTGTGGGATATGTCCTCTGGGGGAAACGTATGAATGGGTGCTCTGTACAGTGCAAAGGTTCATGCAATATTCAGTAGGCAGAGCCGTCTCCAGATATATGTATTCAAAGACAATCAGACTTCTCAGAACTTTGGTGAGGAAAATAGCCTGTCAAGACAATAGAATATTATTCATGCCAACGATGAGCTGCTCACACAAATCAACTGAACTGCTGTATCTTTATAAGTGATGATATGTTTCAGAAACGGATGTGTACAAAATGATAGGTGGAATTATATTAGGGTGAACTGCTAGCGCGTTTGCCCTCCATTGGCGAAATAGAGAAATGGAAAAGTCGGAAAAAGAAATGGTTTGGAAAGTTTGGTTAGTCATTTGTAATGACAGGTCTCGAGCTTGACACTCAACTTTACCCTCAAGAGAGCGTGATTGCTGGGTCGATTTCTCTGTTTTGCATGCGGGCCATCTCTGTTAGTTATGAAATATGCGCTTGCTGAGAGCCACTGATGCAGGGGTTGTGCACCAGTAGGAATTAATCTAATAATGCTTTTAAAATTCCAATCAAATTCCTGGATTTGAATTAAGACCCTGTTTGAAAAGAATAATAAATTGCATTAAGCTTCTGAAAGCTCTCTGACCCTCCCGTTGACACGATCAAGGCTCAGAAATGTAGCATGGACATAATTGGTATATCATCAAAATAATGCATGCAACGTATGCTGTTCTGTGTCAGCAGCACCGAACGTGGATACATTGTTTGTTCTGTTTATGCTATTTATGTTTTTATTTGAACATGAACAACGTATCCGTGTGCATATATTGCATATGAGGTTTAGGTAAGCGATACTCTCCAAAATAATGATATAGGGTGATGCAGAGGAGACAAAATGTTGAATACAGTTGTTATTTTTTGCTTTCTTTGCACATAAAAATATTCTTGTAGCTTTGTAATTCTACGGTTTAACCACAGTTGAAACATGGACTATTTTAATGATGGCTTTGCTATGATCATGACAAAGTTATCAGCTATATTGCATTGGTTATTAAAGAAAATTATAAAAGTAATTTACTGAATAATAAATAATAAGTAATACAGTATATTGCATGAATTATAAACAATTATAAAAAATTATCACCCCTAACTACACTCACCGGCCTATTTATTAGGTACACCTGTCCAACTGCTCGTTAACGCAAATTGCTAATCAACCAATCACACGGCAGCAACTCAATGCATTTAGGCACGTAGACATGGTCAAGACGATCTGCTGTAGTTCAAACCGAGCATAAAGATGGGGAAAAACAGGTGATTTAAATGACTTTGAACGTGGCATGATTGTTGGTGCCCAGACGTGCTGGTCTGAGTATTTCAGAAACTGCTGATCTACTGGGATTTTCACGCACAACCATCTCTAGGGTTTACAGAGAATGGTCCGAAAAAGAAATAATGGAACGGGAGATTCGCATCGTGGATGTGCAGCTGATAAATCTGTAGCAACTGCGTGATGCTATCATGTCAATATGGGCTAAAATCTCTGAGGAATGTTTCCGGGACCTTGTTGAATCTATGCCACGAAGGAGTAAGGTAGTTCTGAAGGCAAAAGGGGATCCAACCCAGTACTAGTAAGTGTGTATAGTACAGTATTAACAAATATTGATGCAAAAAATAGGGTATTTTTTAAAAAAAAAAGTTATATCATCCTTCCAAAACAGAAAACTTGTTGTATTTCTTTGTTATTATAGCACAATTTATTTTCAGTTGGAATTCTAGTTTAGTAAATTCCTCTTCCTGTAATTCTAAATCACATTGCACTTCCTGTGTGTGCGTGAACAATTCAATTAATATTTCAACTCTTGGACCAGTACTCAACAATTCTGAATATTGCCCTAAAAATGTTGAATTCATCTTAGTTTGTAGCTTATTTGAGCCAGAACCACTTAGCTAAAAAGTGTCAAACAGTCACAAATGCTCACCGAATGTTCTGTTGATCTGTAACTTTTAAAGATGAAAATTGTACATTGGTTCAGCAAAACATTTCTACTTTCAAATATAGCAAGTGCAGGTTATTTCAGAGATATAACGGATAACTAGTGTTTTTGCTGCTTCACACAAAATGCTGAATATCTTTTAAAGATTTGATGCCTCTAAATTGGAAGTTTCTGTTTTCTTTAAAAGTATTTACTGTATCAACCTGGTAGCTTGTAAAAGACTCTCTGGCTCCTGGTTTTTAGAACCGGCAATTTTTGTCAGCTCTTGCCTTTTTATGTGCGCGATATGCATCAGACGGTCAGTGAACAAACTGTGGGTGATCCGTGGGCGTGATGTCTGAGTCTGAGAGCATTTGTGCCCATTGTAGCCGCTTTGATGATTGGAGTCGAGACTGGGTGTTACATCTTAAAACAGTAAGATGGGTTTTGGGTGTTCCTAAAACCAGTGTCTGAATGTGAATCGTTCATTATTCATGGAGAAAGAATGTTCCCCTAAAGTCGAGGCTGGATAACAGTGCATGATAATGCTAAATAAGTAAAGAATGCCAGTTTGGGGCACTGAGCGTAGAAGCCAAATGATTTAATTGTGCTTGTTCGGTTTTATACACTATGTATATGAATGTAACGTAATATTTTAGTTCAGTGTTTTAATAATTGAATATCTGAACCATGGAGATCACAAGATATTTTAGGAGTAGATTTGGACTACCGCTACGGAGCAATGTAGGTAACTGAGAGTTCCAGCTGTGTGCGAACTTGTTAGTTTGCATATTTGAGCAATTTGTCAGTGGTTGAATTGCGAGCAGGCTAAATTTGTGTATTTTAGAAGGAACACTTCTGGCTAAATCTATTAGCAGCATGAGCTCTCTTCTAAAACCATGTTTAGTTTTGAAGTTCTGATTGGTGTTTATTAAATGAATGCTTAATGATGTGGTTAATATGCTTTTAGAATGCATGCTGAAAGTATTGGAAAAACCTAGAGATTGCATGTCCAGTGTAAAAAAGTGAAGGTTTGCCGTATACAATGTCACTGGGAATTGGTTGTAGATAGGGCTCAAAAAATAAATAACTAAATGAATAATAATAATTATTACCAAAACATTATATAACAAATAAATACATTTTTATATATATATATATATATATATATATATATATATATATATATATATATATATATATATATATATATATATATATATATATATATATATATATATATATATATTTTATATTTATATATATTGTTATTTCTTTTTTTAAATAAAGCATTGAATCTTTTCAAAGAATCAATTTATCTTTTAAATTGTTTCTTTTTTTGCTTTTTTGAAGGAATGCAAATGCTTGAGAAGGTTGACTGAGTACACATAATCAAAGAAGAAAAGAGTGCAAAGGATGCACTGCAAATTAAGTGGAGGCTACCAAGATTGCAAACGAGGCGGCAAAAAACTGCAAACAAAAGGTATGCACAGATGACATGCAGTAAGCCACTTTCTCTCTCATTTTGCTTGCAGTAACCTATATATTTAGGAAATCCCACTAGCTGCACAAGAAAATGTGGAGGATGACTGGTAGAGTGGATGGAAAGTGGAAAGTAGGTAGAGTAGCTCTCACCCTAACCACAGTAGAAGCCAAAGAAACTCTCCAGTAAGAGTTATCCTAGCAGTCATAAAAAAACACAGCAAGTGCCACAACGGGCTGACGAGGGCTAACAGGTAGAAAGTATAGGGGCTGTACGAGATAGAGAGGCAGGGAACAGGAGGTGACGCCACAGGTGCACTTGCAGTCATCAAGACCACAGGAGGAGAGCGAGTTTGAGTGACAGCCACTGATGCAGGTGTCTCAATGGAAAGAACAGCATTTGGCGAAAAGAAATACTGCTTTTCTCATGACAGGTAATGGACCTGTAGTTGAAGAAAGGTAAATGAGAGGGCAAAGGTACTGCATTTATCAATGACTGAAGGTGCAGTGGGCACAGCGCACTTAGCTGATCTTAGAACAAGTTTGTAGAGAATTACGAGTTTGTGAATTGGTTCTGAGTTGTAGTTTGAATTGAATTAACCATGCAATGTTAAATCAGAGTTTGGAGTTGGAAGTTGAGTTGCATAAAAGATGCACAAACATCATTGGACATCTCATTGAATGATGAGATTGCGTATTTTATACTATATCGTCACCAATAAATTAATAAATAAATAACACAATTGCAATATTTAAATCGGGGTCTGATCTTAAAACAGTTTACTATATGCAGAGAGTAGGCCGTCGAACCTACTTTTGTACATGTAGCTTTATTATTTGGCTCAGTTTAGATTTCTTTTGACTGTTCTAATGCATAATACATTAATAAAGTATGTTATTTATAAACATACAAGTTCACATACACGTTTCTCCTAAAAACTAAGCTTCAGCCAGTTACTCTTCTTTGAAATGTGCATTTCATATCTGAATATCTGTTTTTGTCTTGATCTCTTTACTCAGTACTCCAGGTTGCCAGTTGTTGGAAAACACGGCGTAGTCATAGAAGCCAGCAAACAAATTGTGTCAGACATGCAGATTGCAAATTCTCTCCGACCTAAAAAAAAACTCTTTGACCAGAGAAATGTTCAAATGCAGATCAACTTGTCAACTTACAGCATAAGGCTTGCCTTCCATTGGCAATTGTGCTCGTTCCTGTTGTGTCTTCAAACTGGCAACCTGCGCAAGTGCATAGTCTGAAGGGCTGGGAGAAAAAACTGTCATATTTTAAAATTAGACTGCAGTCCCCATTTCAGCTGCTAGCTCATACTACACATTTAAGTGTTCTTTTGTTATAGTTATAAAACGAATCAAATTTGAATTGCAGTTCTGCATCCTGCTTGCTGCTTAAAATTCAATTTAGTCATAAATAACACACAACCCTATTGTGTATATATGCAGGTACACTAGCATTCTTAAATAGACATTTAATCCATGCTTCATTGGGTGGGAAGGAGCCTGCCATGAGAAAGTGAGAACATTTATGTGATATTGAACCAAAGAACTCAATATGTCATAAAAATCTGCAATGCATTCAAGGCAGCGATACAGAAAGTCACAAAATAAAATTGCTAGGCTCATTGTATTAATACATTTGCTGAGAGGGCCTACTTGAGTGTAACTGAAAAAGGAAATCAGCAGAACTTACACTACTGCTAGGAAAATGTCATGTGGACACCTTAAGCTAACATGAAATGCCAAACAGATATTTGAATTAAATGATGAACATCACTATGGAAGATGTTAAATGGACCGCAGCGATCAGACTATTGATTTAATTTACCTTTGAGAGGAAAACGCTGTATTGTGACAGAAATCCTCCAATGCTTTTCGAAGCAAACGCATTTCATTCCGAGAGTCTTTCATTGTTGAGTGCTTGAGATGATTTAGGGTTTCGATGATCGGAAAACAGTATCTGAGATACTGTTCATTTAATGTAAAAACACCAAATAATGGTTCAGTGACATAATCTTATCTGTCAGAATGAGTTATTAGGTTTTCCAGCCAAATAACAGACTCCAATAAGAGATTAATGTGCACAAGGGGGTAAATGAATTCATCTCACAGAAGTGACTGTTGTATTTGGCCGAAACTCAAACATTTCCAATTTTCTCCAAAAATAATTACCGGAGGCTTGTGAGGGTGGCATAGGTTGGTGGAAAGGAAGCTGAATTACCAGGGGTTTTGATCGGCAGGTGCCACAGTAAATTTGTTGAGACAGGAGCGACTCCAAAGTCCTGCACGGTGAAAGCGGCGAATACAGAGCAGCTGGCATCCTGGCAGGCATTGCTTTTGATATTACGATGAGAACCACATGGGCTGGTGTTATATGCAGTTACTATATTCATATGGATTGCAGTAATCATATTGGTCTTCTTCCAAATACAACAATATTGAGATTAAGCAGTTTACAAGGGTTTCTAATTGAACTATGCTGCTTTGCATGTTGCAGAAGCATCATGATAATAGCCTCAAAAAAAAAAAGAGTGAATGACGGCAACTGATATAACCAAAATTTTGCACTCCATAAACCACTGCATGCTTAAACCCATGATTCTCATGAGAAACTATAAGAAGTGTACTTTGTACAGTTGCAAGAGCTAAATGACAGATTAATAAATTAGTAGCTGTGTAATATAAATAGAATAGCTCAGGAGGAGCCATTGTAAACATTTTTTAATTGGGCTAGTGTCATATTTATAATGAGACCAATGTATTTTTGCAGTCCATGTAAACATAGCCTTTAAAGAAAACAATAGTTCTGTGTATCTGATGTTAGCTTAATTAAGTTGTTCATTTGGAGAAATTGGAAGCTTATTTCTTTTGCTTGCGAATTGCTAGTTTCTTAAAAGTGCACATTGTAAACCCATAATTGCAATCTACGTTTATAACATAATTCTGACCTTTCCCCTCCGAATTCTGAGTTTAAATTTCTGTACCTATAAAGCAAAGAGGACCACCACTGCAGGGTCCATAACTCAAAAACGAGTGATCACATTTACGTTTACCTGTGATGTTGCGAAGTTAATAAAAACTCTCTGGTTACTTACATAGCCTCATTTTTTTGGGGATAAGGGAACGAGGGTTCCACTCCTGTTTACCCTGTTACTGAAGCCTGACTTGTTTACATTTGTGAAACTACACAAAGTAATGGCATTTTACAGCGAGAATGGACCGTTCTGGTTTACGTCAGTAACCAGAGCATTCCCTATTAAACGTTCCCTTTAATCTTCTTCAAGAACATGTACTTAACTATTGATAATTTATGTGACCGAATAAGGTTATTATAATTTTTATTGTTGTTGTGACATCTCATAATTCAGAGTTTTTTTTAGAATTTATCATTTATGCCACAATTTTTCAGTTTGTATCACACAAAGTTGAATATTGCAATATAAAAATTTAAAATGTGTATGTAGGCATGTATGTAATTCCGTGGGAGAAAGATCCGTTGGAAATCTGAAGATAAAAGATGTTTTGTTCCATAAACATAAGCTGTTTACAGTTTGTGTGGCAAACACATACATCATGACTGAAATGCTTAAAAAGTAAAATTATATAAAATACAGTATGGTGTTTTATTTATTTATCAATACAAATAATTGCTTTTGTTAGTGCTCCGAATGCCATTTGCCACTATTTACACCGGGGTAAAAGCAGCATCTGCCTTCTTTGTAGAATTTTGATTTGCTCTTTCCCCACTGATTTTATTGACAAGCATGAACTGAATTGCAAGTAATTGCCCAAAGCGTTTCGATGCCCAGATGCATGACGTGATTCGAAACAAAACTTAAATACTAACGTGTACCTATAGCATACATGTATCTATGGGACGATACCGCTATGAAATTTTTATGCATTAAAACGGAGAGTGTGAGAGAGCACAAACATCAAGAGTCTGAACTCTGTTTAAATATTACACAATGAGATCCAGCTCTGCGATTGCTCCTGACCTTCCCACTGGACCTCTACAGAGAAAGAATACCAAATAATGTGAGGAAATAGCTCCATTAAATGAACGATCTCTTTGGGACAAGAGTAGCAAAGATTTTACAGCATATATAGCTTACCCTTGGGTGGCTGGCTAGTATGTTCTTCTTCTCTTTTTTACGCTTTGTTCTCAGTTCCCTCCTTTGATGCAAAGCCTCTGTGAGTCATCTTTTGGCTAATTATTGGTCTCTCAACTGTTGCTGCTACACAAGTCATTGGCAGCCTCGACTAAAACCACGTCCTTGCTTTGAGCACCAATCAAATGCGGAAGCTCCGTCGTTTCTCTACTATGATCTTTGCCTCTTTTTTTTTTTGGCTCTCATGATATCTGTGACTGTTCCAGTTATAGCCATCCTTGGCTGTTGCCCTGGGAACACGGATGACAACATGTCAGTCTTTTTGCAGGCTGAAACCTGTGCCTAATTTGACATGAAACCCAAACTTGAAACTTTCACTTCCAGAATTCTGTGCATTTCTGCGCCTGGCAGAACAGAAGAACTTGTTCGGATTGATGACACGGCTCATCTGCTTAAGTGCAAATTTGACAAATACCAGCAGAAGTGTCTGGTTTACCAGACTGCTTGTGTCTCAGTCAAACCGGTTGACTGCAAGCTAAAAAAACCCCAGATCTGAAACCAGCTGTGACATTCTACCCTCTGTCCGCTTTATATCTTGAAGGAATCCGAGAGATCTGTTGCAGGAAGTGCTATATTGTGTGCCAGGAGTTTCTATTCACTTTCACCTGCTCACAGAACAAGGCCTTCAAATCTCCTCAGTGGTTCTAGTCGTGTGTCGGGTGCATCACATTTAAATAGCATTGATTTTTGTGGCGTGCAGGAGGGATATAAGATGATGGGCCATGATGTCTTCTTGAGCACCTATGGAGAGAGACAGAGAGGGAGAGTGAAGGAGAGAAAGTGATGAGTGTGTTCTCATCTCTGGAGGCCTGTCTATAGCTCTGCTATTAATCCAATACAATATATCTATTTAATACTGTGAGTCTAGGCCTGTCTAGCTGTTAGTCATTTTAATGCTTTTAGAATGACAAGGCGGTGGATTTAACTCATAAAGGAAGGGCACGTGGACAGACAGAGATAGAGAGTAACATGCACAAACAATTAATATATGCATAATATATTATATACTAAATGCCTGCTTGTTGTTATGAACTGCAGAATTTGTCTGAACTTTAAGGCAGGGTTTGAGGTAATTTGGTCTAAAGTTACATCATTTATTTATATTCACGATCCTCGAATCTCTCTCGTATTTTGAGTCAAAACACATGTTCTATCGTTTTATATTTTGCTCAAGATGATTAAATAAGTATTCTGGATGGAGAAAATGGAAAATATCTAAGGAGAACAGGTTTGTTGTAATTGCACATTGCCTGCACAAAGATTAATTTGTGGAGTTTGCCTGTATGACAACTGGGATATTACTGTGGTTATTTTTACCAAATAACAAATACATGTTATCATGGCAAATTGTCACCGTCGCTCGTATGAGGCATGTCAAACACACTTTCTGGAGGGCTAGAAAAAGTCCTGCAAAAATGGTCTCCTTCGTGGGAGATACGATTTTTCACGGTTCTGACCTAGACCATGTGTGACGAAAGTTTTAGTTATTTTTATTTCCATTTTATCACCATGTCTCCTCGCCCAATGCTTTCCCGTCTGCCCTCTACTGTTCCGTGCCACACGAAACCCAGCATCACGTAAAAGGAAAAGGTTGGAAGAACTAAACTCTACAGGACTGTGACTTCAAATCATAAATCTTCAAACCTGTTCCTGTAGACCCATCCTTTTAGTTCAGTTCCAGCCTGCTTCAGCACACCTGCTTGTGGTTTTCAAGACCCTGAACACCTTCAATAACTGGTTCAGATATGTTTGATCAGGGTTGGAGCTAAACTCTACAGGACAGCGTGTCTCCGGGACCAGGGCTGAACACCTCTGGGCTACCGGACCTGTGCTGTCATATATCTTTTGATCAGCTTATTAGAGACTCCGAAACCTGACGTGTGTGTATCATACAAAGAAGACATGATGGAATAGATGGACATGTGTTACTGCTTCTCTTGGTTTTGGCAACTGCTATGTATAAATCCAAAGAATTCCTTTAATGCGAGCATGCACTCAATTTCTAAAGTAATATAAGATGTGAGAAAAAGTTTTAATGAGTTGTATTCAGTATAGTATGTGTTCCATAAACTTTGCACTAACATTCTTTCTGATTAGTTACGAAAGGGAAATGTGGCTAGTGAATTAATATGTATAGGCTTTCTTTTTTAAAAATATGTGTTTTAGCCATACTAATAATGGTTTGATGTGGTTTGATGTGGTATAGATCTGTAGTTTTCTCTCCAAGCAGAAGAAAACAGGGATCAAGAGGGATACCGAGATTCTGAGCCCGAAGGCATGAAAGTAGGCATCTACTGCTGTATGGTAGATCAGGTATGAACTGCTTTCAGCATAACTAGCCAGTAATTTTACAACAGTACTACAACGAAATATTTATTTGGCTTCGAGTACTATTTATGAGTTGGTTGGTTCAGTTGGGTTTGTTGTCTTGGAAGTGGAACACAATTCTAGACACCAAAACCTGATTGATGCGCATCAGATGCATTTGCAATTCTCTCATCGATCCAAAGGACGCTGTGGAGAATGTAAATTGTCCCGGGACGTGCTTAAACATCAAATTAATTTTCAATTGAAATTCTTAGGTGAATCTTTATATCCGTTTCTAATCATGGGACGTTTATGGTATCGGATGCATTTATTATTTTCCAACAACGTTTCATTAACCACGACAGTTCATCAAAACACTAAATAGACGCTCAAGAACACAGGCCCCTGGTTCGCTTGGGAAGGTAATCATAGCAAAACTTGCCCTATAGCGCTTTAGATAATAAAGTAAGCAGCACGCTATTAATGACGTTTACTCAAAAAAATCGCCTTCTACTAAAAAGTCTATAAGGTGTTTGGCAATTCGGTTGCTGAAAGAAATTGAGCAAGTCACTCAATTCGCACACCGCTATTAGTAGCATATTTATTCACTTCCACATCCAAGCAAACGTCATAATCGTCTCTCGGGTTATTAATATGCGAAATACTAATGACAGTGCTCGAGCTCTGAGGGAAATTCATTTTCTGTGCGTCCGAAAGTTTCGTCACCGACGGGCAACGCGGCGAACAAAAGCGCTTAAATTGCGTTAATTATGTTTCGTTTGCAGAAAGCGTTGTCGGAAAACGTCTGGGTGAATATGAACGTTGTGGCACTGGAAAGAATCGCGTCTTTATGGTCTTGCTCTCCTCTGTAATCCCCCGAGCTCCTCCCCTCAGTGCGTGGAGAGCTTCATTTGATCAAATCCTTCAAGTTGGAGCGCTTCGCTGAATCGCACTTTTCCACAACATCTCAACTGTGGCTGCTTCGCCGCGCTGCAACTTGTATGAGGACTTCTTTCCGTCAATAACTGACGCTAAAAGCGAGGAAAAAGGACAGTGTGTCGCGTTGTTGTCCGCGATGGAGAGAGGAATCAGATATTGCCGGGTTAATGCTTTCTGCGCCCTGCTTTTGGTTGTGTTCGCTTGGGCTCCGGTGACCGAAACAGTGATAACTTGCAGGTCATGTCACCTGCTGGATAAGTGGAGCGGTCGGGAATTATTGGTGAGGATGGACGGTGGTGTCGATTTTGGTAAAGTTGGTGATAAAAATGGAGACGGGTCAACGGCGCTGTTTAATTTGGCTGGTGCTGAAACCGGTCAACCCGACTGCGGCGCAGCAGACAACTGCGAACGCGCTCACTCCGTGCGTAAAAGGAATACGGACCGGCTCCGTTCGGAGAAAACGCCACCCGACGATAAATGGATGTCGATGCGCATTAACGGCAAAGTTTATAACCTCAAACATCCAGGTTCACAGGGTTCATCCCCTGGAGAGCCCCATCACCGAGTGCGTAGAAGCACCCAAGGACCCGGCTCGCCCCCAGGTGCGCGCTCGCCGCCGGCTTTGGGCAACAGCACCCCGCGGGCTGCGCGCAGAGTCCCCCGCTCCGATCTGAGATGGAACAGGGAAGAGCGGAGAGCGGCCACATCGCGACAGGAGGAGCTGAAACTTACCAGCTCTACCTTTGCTCTGACAGGGGATTCCGCTCACAACCAAGCCATGGTGCACTGGTCCGGCCAAAACAGCAGCGTAAGTGGAAACAAAAAAACACGTCATTTGTTAAAGCTGTAATCCCCTGTTGAGAATTTTAGAAGCACTACCTCACGAACTGATTTAAATGGGTGTCAGAAGGTGCGTGTGTGTGTGTAAATGCTGTGTGTGTGTGTGAGAGAGAGATTTGGTGCGCGCAGAGACGAACAGATGTCCATTGTTGATGTCCAAGTGATTGCTTCATATGCGTTTCACGCCAGTATTTTATTTGTTACACTGGCCTGGTCTTTGACGAACCCTGGCGAAACGAAGTACACTTTCATGCGCAACACGTTTCCTACTTATGTTTGTTTGTAATGTTGGCTCGCCAGCTGCTACTTACGCTTTTGAATGTTAACCGTCAACTGTGTTGCTTTTGGTATGCCATGCTGGAAAGAGAGAGAGAAAAAAACATAACCCAGGTTAAATAAAAATACCCTTCACACTTGGCCAGAATGGTGTGCTTGCCGGTTTTAGAGGGATTTTGGAAGCGTCTAAGCTGGTCAGGCTGAGGGACCAGCTTGCAGACTGCCTAAATCAGCTAAACACCAGCTTGGCCAGGCTATGAGACCATCTCAAACCAGCTAAGACAGCACATCAGCTTAGGCTGGCTGGATGAGGTTTTTTTATTTTTTTTTTCTCCAGGATATTTTTAGGTGATGCATAGGTGTTGTTTGTGACCTGAAACACTTTAGCAGAGATTTTGCGAGAATAACTAAATGAAACCCATTTCATACAGAGCCACAATAAGTTGTAATCACATTTTATGCGTCTTGCACTGGTGGTTAACCTATTTATTTTCAAAAATGATCATCAGACATGTAACTCGTGCGTTTTGCTCTTCGTATGGCCCCGTGAGATGTTATTAAGACCCGACAGAAATTTGTAAACGTAATTTTAACACCATTTAAGGAAATTCTGCGAGGAAATAATGCATTTTTAAAATTATATATTGATTCTTTTTCCATTTATTTGAAATCTGCAGTTTTATGAGACACGGTCACTTACTTATTCACACGTGAGGCTTTTTTTGTTTTCCATCAGGCTGATCGCATGTTTACATGTCGTTTGAGCATGAGGCAGAATTATAGTATGTAAAGGGTATGTTATTAATTATTATTATTATTAATAATAATACGAAGAACTCATTTGCAAAAACAGGATTTGTTTTTACAGTTCTCAAAAAATTGTGTTTTTTTTCATTGTGCATTCTAATGAATCTAAATCAAACTGCAGTTGGGTTATTTTTGATTAGGTAAAATAAAAACACAGCTAACCAACACAATAAACCACGATAAAAACATGATAGTATAATAAATAACTAAATTATGTTTTTGCAAATAAGCTGTTTGTATAATGAAAACCCTTAGACCCTTAAATTTCAATTCTAAATTAATTATCTCACCGTTCTTTCTTTGCTTCTTTCTGTATTGTGATAATTTACTATTGACTGCTTTGCAAGAAGCGATAATGAGCATTTCCCACAATTCTCCTGTGCAACGTATCACATCAGAGCAACTACGTTTCAGATGTAATTTCTCATCCCCGTTATATTCTCCCTCCCTCTCTTGTCAGAGCAGATGTTTTCTTGCCTTCAGGTAAATTCTGAGGGCATTTTCTAATTTAAACACTGTACTCACTAACACAACACATTTATTAGTGAATTGACAGTCAACCAGTGAAAACTTTCGAGATTGATACGGGGAGTCGGTAACCTCGGGGGAATGAACTTCAGTATATCCCACCAGCAGAACCCAATCATTTCGGCTCATAGCTGCTGCCATTATCATATCCGTTAATTGAATTTTCCTGGAGTTGTGCTGTATGAATAGCATATTCGGTAGCTTCGATATATATGCTCTTTTTCATTCTCACTAGGTATACAGGGAAACTTAACAATAGGCAAAGTAAAAAGACGACTTTCATTAAGTATTCAGTGTCATTGCAGCATAAGGAATAATTGAGCAGGCCAGAAGTTTCTTTCCTTAGGTACTTTATGAATAAAGAAGCAGCTGTAGTTTATAATGATTTTTTATTATGCAAATGAAAATGAGGATTAATGTTGGCCGTCTGCGTATCACAGAGAGTTGATAATGCTGTGGGTTTAGGCTTGTGCATGTTTGGAAGTTGGTGAGCGGCGCTAGCATTAGTTATTGCATTGTTGATCTATGCATGTAAATGTGTTTATGCATATTAAAGTGTAGCCGTGGCTGCTTTATAAGGCTGTATTACAGGTAAGCAGCTTATAACAACAGTATCTTTCATCGTATATTTAACGTATTCGGACTTGTTTATGAGAAACAGAGAAACAAATAACATCAGTATGCTTAAGCCATCTGATTATTTCTTCTTTTGCCTGAAGAAGTTTCTGTCAGCCAGCAGAAGGAGAGAATCAACATTTTTGTAGCCAATTAGTAAGAAGTTAGTCACCAAAAGTTCCCGAGAACCCTGTAAAAATATGCAACCGGCACCAGTTGTCACATGTGACACAATCTCACGCTAATGCTGTTAACTTGCTCAAATTTATTTCTGGCTTCCTTTAGCGCAACACATGTAAGGGGAGGGAGCAATACGTCTGATCTTATAACACCGTGTTACCGACTGACTTTAAAAATGCAATTAATTGGATGGTATAAACATATTGTGCAAGTCAACACTATGTCTTTGATTTCAAGCCCGAACAGCATGATGGTTTGCTAGATGCGGACTAGTTCTGAGTTGTTTGGTTTACTTCTCTAAGTGCTTATCTGATATATAACGCATTTACCTCTTCCCATGTCGTATCGAATAACTATTTGCAATTCTTTTTATTTGCTCAGCGCTTTTCACAATATATATTGTTCCAGTGCAGCTTTGCAAAGAACAGTGCCTTGCAAAGCCGTTTGATTAATGCTTTATTTCGAAAGTGAGTGATACTGAGGTCGTATTTCTTTTTATCGAGTAATAAACCCTATGTTTGATTCTTTGAAAGGCACATAAACTCACGTCAACAGTAAAGCCAAGACTAATGCGTTCCCACACGAAACCACCTTGCTATTCGGTGTCCTTTCTTGACCTCTAACATAAACTGGTTAAAACGTATTCGGATTTTGGAAACTTTACACTGAAATAGCTGTTTTATAATTCAAAGGCAGAGTGAAAAAGAGAGGAATAGCAAAAACAATAAAACCAAAAAGACATATCCTGTTGCACGGGTTTGTGGGTGGACAGCTGAAGGGCAAGCATTTTTATTTTTTCTGATATGAACGGTAGCTCTGCCATGAAGTATTTGGCAAGCAATGTAAATGAAGACAAATAACGCTGAAAATGCCTTTGCTAGACAAAAACGAACAGCCACCACAAACATTTTACCCTTCAAGATAATTTCGCCTGTTGAAACAAATAACTCTCCAGTGTAACCGCATTCCAAACATTCAATACCAGGTCATTTTTTTAACTTGAAAAATGAATTGCGCCCTACTGGAAATGGCAAACTCATAGCGGTATGGCACAATGACTTATTGCTAGCGTTACAAACCGGCTGCAGTTCAAGCTAATAATTCAGTTAAAGTCAAGATGAAAACAAAACTGGTTGTATTTACTTTCTTTATACGTTATCCTAGTCATAATGTCAGTGATTTAGCGATAAGCGCAATTCTCATTGTCGACTATGTTTTTTTTTTTTTTTTTTTTTAAAGAGATTATAGACAGTCAAATGATGATTTTATTAAAGCTCACAGAAAAAAAACTCCCTACAGGGTTCGTTCACCAAACTCTTCAGCGTGCCAAACAATCATATCTACCTGTTGCATGACAACATCCGGCATATTATTTCTTAGTCCATTCCTTCAGAGCTCTTTCTTTCTCCGGCACTCTCAGATGCACTAATTAATCTGTGAATAATGGCAGCTTCAGCGGGGAACAAGCATGGCCGTTAGAGTGCGAAATTTTATAAAGCAAGAGTAATCTGAAGATAATGAGATAAAATTAGATGCAGGTGTTGCTGTATTATTGTTTACTTCATTTAAGTCGCAGGATCTTCTTATGATCATTTCCTCAATATATGTCCCGATTCAGCGAGCCTGTGTTTTTATTTTCTCTCAAGCGTCGCAGTGATGTTTATTGTTCTCAAAATGTCATGAAAGAAGGACAAAATCACTAGTGGCACATGTCCTACACCGTTGTAGGATTCATGTTTGACATTTAAACGCCGCTTCTCATGTTTACATTGATTGCCAAATTCATCTTTGTTGCTCTGAGGTAAACATCAAGCATAGAAACTTTAAATGAAAATGTTTTTCTTTGGTATTGAACTATTTAAACTACCCGTAAACACCGCTTTGCACTGAAAGTGTGTTTTTGTTGAAAATATCTGGCCACAAGTTTCTTAATATTATGTCTGTGAGAGGTTTTGCATAATGCTGTACACAAGAGTGATTTATATATTTATTTCATTAACTGAAATCAGTTATAGAAGCTCAAAGATTTTTAGGAACACTAATCAAGAATACAGCTCTTTGTTTGCTTAGAATGATATAATAATAAATGGTTTATTCCTTTTAGTAATTAGGCTGTGATTATAGAGTAAGTGTTTGCAGTTACACTGTAACCTTGATTAAGGCAATTAAAAGGATCAAATCTTTTCAGCTGTTTCTCTGTAATAGCGGATAGCCCTTAATATGTTTTTTCAAGATTTGTTGGTGGCATTTCAACTCAGTGCGATGTGAATATTAATAGCAGAACAAAGCACTGTTTGACAAAGGTCAAAAGTACATTTCTTTCCCAGGATGCTGTGCTATAGCGAGTACACTATTCTTTTTGACTGCTCTGTTGCCTGGACAGTGCTTAATGGTGATCCGCATTTAATGTTAAAAGGTATGTGAATATCCGATCATTCGCTTGTTGCTTGCCACGTATCCAAGAATGCACTTCAAGAAATGACAGGAAGTATTCAGGAAGTGTTCAACAAGAACATATCAGGATGTTATGTGTAAAAATACATTTTATGGGTCAAAATGATCTATTTTTCTTTAATGTTTCATGTTCCATATTTCATAAATATATACATAAAACTTTTCATTTGTAATATACAGGACTAAGAACGTCATTTGGACAGCATTAAAGGTGATTTATATATATATATATTAGGGATGTAACTATTTGTTTATCGTGTATTGCACTATTCACAACAGTTTCCAAATAAAAGGGATCATCTTTTCCCCCTTGTTAGTAGAGACTTGAGTGAGTAGAACATGTGTGTGTCATTATTTAGTCGTTGTCAAAGGGAGCGATGTAATTTCCTCATTATCTTCAGCTGGGATGTACCTGTGATAACAAACGCAGCACAGTGTGCTTGATTTTTTTAAAAATATGCGAATATTGAAAAATTAATTTGTATGAGCGTTTTTTGTTTTCAAATATGGACACATTAAAAGCAGTACAGCAAATATTACCATGATGTACAGCCTATATCATTATGTTCTCGCTTTACAGTTAAAGCTATTAATGAGCACCGGTTAAATGTTTTGGTGTTCTTCTTTCCCTCCCTTATTTCTTCCTTCTTTTCTTTCTTTCCTTTCCTTCTGTTTTATTATTTTGTTTTGTCATTTTGTCAGATTCCCAGTTTGCTTCTGATTGACATTTTTAGCCAGAGCCTTTGCTTTCCGTTGTAAACGATTGCAGGCTGAAAAAGCAAGTTATGAAATCTAAAACTTAATTTCTTGTCCAGCCCCATGTTTCACATATAGTTGAGGTTCAATATATTTTTGATGTATTAACTTCAATTTCAGTCCAACATAAGTGTACGTCAGACTCAAGGTCTAACCTGTTCTGTAGTCACGATCATATTTTGCTCCATGACTCATAAAGACCAAGACACACGCGCGCACACACGCACACACACGCGTGCGCTATTCTACCACAGTCTTCAGTGAAATGTGAACCATATGTGAGAAAATAATGTGTGTTGGTTTTGTGTTTTGTACAAATGTCATGAAATTCTGGCACATGTCAGAAAAACTCTAATAAGGATCAGTAATTAATGGAAATGTAAGTGTCATTGCTGTATTTCTTGAAAATATAAGACAGCTAGCTAAATGTAGGTGTTAAAGAGTGATCGCCTTGAAACGTTAATTAACAGAATGAGTGTTGACTTCGCTCTGAGTGGAGACAGAATGACAGCCAGAAAAACACATAGAAGAGAATGAGAGATAAACACGAGTGACATATCACTGTGTGGAGAGAACACACAGCAGTCTTTTTCTCCCAGCATGCATTTCATTCTTTTTGACAGGGGGTGAGCAGTACTTAAAGCTAGTCAGGGGTTTCCATATCCCAGAATGCAGTGGGAAACACCCATATTGGCCATAGGCGGCCCGCTCTGTGGCGCAAATTGAATTCCGCGCAATCTGTAGCCCACAGGAACAGAAGTGGAAAAAGCCAAAGAAAACAAGTTTTTGTTTTTTTTTTTCAGTAGAAGCGAATCATGCTGAAAGATGAGATGACGGATTGGGATAATTGTGCGAGTTAGCCGCTGCATGCTGGAGAGTGGCGTGGCTAAACTTCACAAATCTACTGAGATTACAACATCTGAATAAAGCCATTATTGCTCTTGCCTCACAAACTGCCAGCGATTATTACCTCTCTTCTCCTCTCGAGAGAAAAGCAATTTGGTGATATTGACATCTGTGTTGTGATTTACTTCAGACTAAATGGCAGTTAAGGGATTAATCCACGTAAATGTCTGGTAATAAAGCAGCTAGTATGAAGAACGCTATATAGAATAATTCTCGCGTTGAAAAGCTCGATTGAATGCTCCAAAAAGTGACACTGGGCAATTAACGTCCCTAAAATATATAGTTAAAGCTTTCTTTGTGTGAAATTGAACAGCAGTAGATTTTTCAGAAGAAAATGTGAGGGGTAGAAAACTTGCCAATACAATGTTAGGGTGTTCTGTTGGGTTGCCAGGTTGTTGCAAGGCATTTGGAGTGGCTTTTATTGCGTCATAACGCAGTTTCCAGATGTTGCTGGAGTGTTTTGGGTGGTTTTGTAGTTATTAACAAGTACTTCATAGGTTTTTCATGGGTGTTGTAGGTGGCCGCGTGGGTGGTTGTAAACAAACTTTATGGGGTAATGAAAGGTTCATGTTTTGATGTTGGGAATCCCGAACAACAGGTTGACACGTACGCCAGGTCAAAAAACACTCATTTTCTTCTAATAAAAATGTATTAATCCCTAATGATTCGCTCAATGCTTAATTTTCCTCCTTTTGCTAGTCTGCAGTGATAAAGCAGTGCAGGGCTGCTTTGTGTACAGCTTTACTGGGGAAAGAGCTAATTTAATCGCTTTAAAAAGCGGCACCTAGTAGCCAATAATGAATTTGTATTTTCATTGCGACCAATGCGAAAAATGGGTGGCGATATGATAATGTTTCCTGTTGACATCAACATGAAACTGCTTTGGATTCGTTTTAAAAATGACTCGTTTCAATAATTCAGAGTCGACTCTTTCGTCTGAGAGACAATAATTATATACACTGCACTTTCAGATTTAAAAGTTTGCAGGATGTTTTCATTCACTTAGAGCTGTGTTACTCACTGCATGAAATAGGGGTCGAACGATTATCGGCACAGATCTTAAGCATTTTTATGATTAATTGGTAATTAATCTCTGATTAAAGTCATTTGCTTTTGAAACGCACTATTTGGCACTGATGCAGCCTGTCTAAAAATGCAGACAGAATCATCTAATTCAGTCCTATAAGTGGAATTTACTGTATAACGCAGAATGTGACAGAAGTTTGGATGAATTAATCAAAAGTAGGTCAGTACACTTAAATCGGCTTGCACAACGGACTAATATCTGTAAATAATAAGCTGTAAAAAGACTATTTAAATATGAATCCTGCATGTTCTGCGTGTTTCTGTGCATTATATTTGAATGGCACAAACGCTGCTCTGAGTGTCACTTCATTAACTTTTGACCGTTTCATATTAGTAAAACTATCATCGTAACCACCAAATATGGAAACTTTCCAACCTTTTGAAAACAATATGGATTTTGTTGTGATCATGAGTTCACTGTGATTTTTAAAGTACCATTTTATATGGTCAAACTATCTCCAGTTTAAAAACAGAATGAGTGCTTAAGCTTTTGAATGAAAATACATTATTACGAGAATATGCAATGGGGTAAAAGTAAAACAATGACAAGTGCCATGATAGTTAATAGGTTAAAATATGTCACATTTTATTGATTGTATTGATTGTTTACTAGAATAAAGCAGTGTAAAGGTTTCTAAAAGAAGACGATATATTTGAAAGGGAAACAAAAGAGTGGTAAAATAAAGTAATATTCATTTGGGTGTGTGTAGGTTACGGTGGGATGTGAGATATAATCTGAGGGAATGAACACGGATCTCTGTGGAGAGCACAAAAAAAAAAGGCAAATCAATGTTACACGTGTAATTGACATTCCCACTAGATGCTATTAAACATGCAGCACCTCAATACAGGCTGCTGCCACGCTACAACCCAATCCTGCTCACACCCTCCAAACTAGCTGACAACCAAAAACAACTGGGAAATGCTTTGAGACATTGATGCAGAGGCCCAAATGGATTGAAAATGCAGCAGCCAAGCCCTGTTTTTGAACTAGATTTGGCTTAGTGGACGTTTTTAATCGGCCAGACGTAAGGAAGGAGATTCCCACTGCAATCAGAATAGGACATTTGTTTCAGAGAGCTGATGTAAGTGGTAAAATGAACAAACTGCTGTCCAATTTCAAAGAGACAGTGGTGCCTTGAACAGCATCCGAAAGTAAACTTAAACACATTCTCCACAGTGTTGCTTTACTAAAAATCTTAAAGGTACGGCATCTTATTTCTGTTACATAAGAAGAAGAAAAAGAGTTGAAATTCATATAACTAAAATTGGTCACCTTATTTTGTTGTGAAAACAAGTTAAACATTACGTGACTTTTATATTCATGCTGTATTTTTTCTCACAAATTTGACTTTTCCCTCATGATTCATCTCATAATAAGAACACGTGAATATAGAATATATGATACATATATTTTTTCTGATTGTGAATAATCATCACATAATTTGTTTTTGTCATTATTCCTTACCTTGCCAGTACAATTGATTGATTAATTGGATGGTAATTTGGACATTTTTTATTGTTTTTTACAAAAACATTCTTCAGTATATTTTTCTTATGTGTTTCACAAGAACAAAGAAAGCCATTTAGAATGACAAAAGTGTGAGTAAATAATGAGAGAATGACATTTTATTTTCTTTTTTTAAAGGAATAAAATATACTTTCAAGTAGTGGTTGAGCTGCTGTATACTGTGAATAAAATCACAGCTAAAGGCCACTGTTAGGCGTAATGCGCAGCAATGCTGCATTTAGCATAAAGCATTCATGTCAGCTCAACAGCAGTTAAAAAAAGCTAAATTAATATTCCCTAGAAAGCAACATCAAACAGCTGTCGTGGAAGAATGCAGCAACCTCTCTGTGAAGGTATGGTATATCAAAGGCCAGTGTAAATTAATGCATTAAATAAGTAATGTGTAAAAAAAAAAAAGAAAGAAAAAGCCTTCCTGTGAGTTCTTTGAAGAGGCGTGCAAAACAAAACATTTTTAAACAGCAATGTTCAAATTGCTTTAGCGAGTAGTTAATTTGATACTTTCTCCAGCATAACCCTTTTTTCTTTGACGTTAAATGTGATTTGCGTTCGGGAATGGCGTAGCGCACCACCTCATGCGAGCGCTGATAAAATAAAAAAATAAAAAAATAAATAAAAAAGATTGAGGTATGGTGTGTGCCAGTGTTAGGCTAGGCCCATCTGTGTGAGACGTCTTTGAAAAGACACTTCGGAGATGGATGAAGACATCTGGAGGCACTTGCCGCATCTGCTTATGTCCAAACATGTTTACCTCACTTTCCTCAAGAGCGCTAAAAGATCGCGCTCTTCTTAGCCGTAGCTTTGATCAAGTGTTTCCATGTGTCACCGTTCTCATGGCCGTTAGGAGACATTAGCTCCTCCACCGGTCATTTATATTCTAAACAAACACATTACCAATTTAAATGATTCCACACGGCTTAAGCAGTCATAAACAGCCTCTTATAAATGGTTTAACAAATACATTACACATCCAGTTTTGACTAAAAACAGTCCTACTTAAAATGCACTTCATAATTTTGTTAGTAATGTTAGTTGTGCTCATTTTTTTATATAAAATTCCATTCTGATCGGATAAAATAATTTCAAGGAAAAACTTGAATTACATTTTTTTTGTGTAGTAAAATTAGCAGTTACCACTAGGGTTTTGACACATTTCATGATTTGATTCGATTCTCATTCCCAAGCTTGTGATTCGACTCGATTCAATAAAAATTTTTTTGGATCTATAACACGTACACATGCCAAATTGTCTCAAGGAAAAATATCATATTGAAAGTACCAAAGCACAATGCATATTGAGATTTATTGGATGGGAGTTGCCCTTCAATTTCCCATCCATTAACTGAAAACAGACTAGACTAATTGATTCTTGCAGACTACACAACATAGTTTTGTAAAAGTGAGAATCAGTTAAAATAGATATCAATATATCAATATTTTTTTACCCAGACCTAGTTACTAACTTTTTTCTGTACCATAGGATGCAATAATCAGCCATAAACTGTGAGTGTGAAACTTGATTATTTTGATAATGAGCTGCACATTTTTGATATTTTTTAGTTGTTTTTGTAATAGAACTTTGTAATGCGATTACTATCGAGATTTCTGTTCTTGGGCTGCAATATTTGTCCAAACATCTTAATTATACATATATTTAATAGACTATTCTTATTCTTAGGATTGATGCATGTTGCATTTCCAAATGCACTTTCTGAGCAACCCTAATTGTAAACACGCATAACTATAAAACACACAACGCATATAATTTTTCACTTAAATCACTGGCTTTGAGATTGGATAGTCTCGGTAGGTTTACAGTAGTAAGCCATATCACTATTTTGTTTTAATTTCAATTAACATGAGTATCTTTTATTGTATTTACGCCGACTGTGTTTTATAAAACCAATAAGCCACCTGAGTCTGTGCGCAACATGCATTTTACCACTATTAAATGGTTTTCTGCCAGTCCCGCTTCATCTTGTGCTAAAGAACACACTTTACCCGTGATGAAATCACTTCGGCGCACGACCCGTGGCTTATTACTTTAATATATGCTAGGCACTTTATTCTCCAGCTTAGCTGGCGATTTAAACGTAACAAGGTTTTTCATTTCACGTCTTCTCTGGCCTTGAAGAGCATCTTCATGTTGTTGTGAAGGTGTACATGTTTTCAAATTACTCCGAGGCGCCGGTAAGTGATGATAGGCGGCTGATAATTGTATCCATCCCTCTTCTCCGTCATCTCCCTTTCCATCAGCTTTCATTTCCACTGTCTTAATGTTTTCGCAAATGAAACCGGGGTCGGGGAATAAAGATGGCACTGTCCGACCTGTTTTTTTTCCCCCCTCCTTCCGTCGGTCTGTAATTTATATGTAAAGCAGCGTGGGAAGTGCAGGTGGAGAGATGATGAATTGGTTAAGCGCTAAACCGCAACAGGCCGCTGATCATTAGCGATCAGGCCGTTCGGATTGGCAAAAGAGATCAGGATTAATTGATTTATCCGCACGCCCCATGGGCCACTTCACTATGGGGGAAAGATGAGGTTTGAACGCTAAAAGGTTGAAGAGGGGGGATGTATCCATCGTGCTCGCTCGCACACTCAACAAGATAAGCAGAAAGAAAGTCGGGCCCGGCGAGATAAAAGCAAGCGTCAGACACGGTCCACTGAGTTATATTTTTTTGTACACTGCATGCTTTGTAACTCAAAGAAATTGAGAAGATCAGTGCCGAAGAAAACAGATGTATACTATTCACAAATTTACACAACATGGAGTGACAGAATACGCTGTATTATTTTATGTCAGCCTGACAGAAGTAGGGGGGATAATAAAATATAATTTTTAGGCGGCTACCCTTCTCTGACCAGCTGTGTCACATCCTTCTCTTTTAAGTCTCTTAGCACTGCCAATCAAACAGACTAGTGGACTTGCTCCAATGCATTATTAATCGATTCATCCCATTCATCATTTATTGAACCAGGTGGTCTGCCTGATACTCCAATAATTTATTTTTTTAAGTTAAATAGGCATCACAGAGCATTCATTTGATGGGTGGAGGAGAGCTTGGGGAAGCTATAGAGATCGGTTGGTGACTTGAAAGTCGTCCAGGCTGTAGAAATGAGAGCCTTCAGGATTCACACAGAGCGATGCAGAAATGAAAGAGCGAGAGTCGGTTTCTCAGGGTGTCGCTCTTATGTTCAACCCCACAGATCCTTTTTTAATTCTCACCGCCTTGAGGACATGCTCCCACTCTGATTGTGTGTCTGTAAATTTTAATTTCCTTTTAAACCTTCGACCAGTTGGAATGAAATTCCCGAGTTCGTGATAATAGATGGAGCATCACATTTTAGATTAAAAGCATCGTGAGTTTTGAAAGAAAAAAAATGTTTGGTTTAATGACAGGTCTTGTTCTTGACTGTGCACTAAGTTGTCTGAAACTTTCTTTATCTTTTTCATTTGACCATGACTCGAGGCTTATTAGCTGAAAGAGTTCATCTGAAAAATGAAATTGATGTACTGTACGTTACTCTCATGTCATTCTAACTGTTCTTCCACACACAGAATTCAGACTCAATAAATGTGGAATAGAAAAAAGAGATTTCTTAAACTAATTTAATGGGCACCGCTCCAACTGGATTCCATCTGCATGTTCATTGATTTCTAGTATAGATGTTAAGCTGCAAAAAACTTGCAGCACAGAAATATGCAGCACTGATTCAATTTGTGACTAAAGGACCATGTCTGAAAACAGTATGGTGATTTCAAGTTCAGACCAGCACCGGATTGCAAAAATAATGACTTTCCAAACATTCGCAAGCTGAAAGAAGCCATGCGTTATTGTTTTTCTGTTGTTGTTTTTTTTTTTTTAGATAGAAGTTTTCAACATTAAAAAATGATTTGAGATATTTCTATATAAACAATATCACTTGACATCTAGTGGCAAAGCTACCAATATGATTCTACATTCATAAATATTGTAGTGAATATTTTACTATGTATGTGTGTTTGTGTGGAATTATTTATTTATTAATTTATTGAAATATACACATGATAAATACACACACACACAGACACTGTATATGTATTTATTAATTTAGAATTCAATAAAATACCTGTAATATATTTTTTTAATTGAACATATTTTTCATTAAGAACATTTTCTAACCTATTTTCATTAGTTCGAAATAATAAAATGTATTTAACCAAGTATTTTTTTAGAGTGTAGTGTTATTTACAGTATATTATGTATTTATACACTGCAATTTTGTTCACACTTTTTAAATTAAAGTGATGAATGAAACAATTTGCATAATTGTCAGAAATTATTTGCTGAATGTCTTAATGGTCCTTAATGGTGAGCATACAGTGAGCACTGCACAAATTGTTGGGGCTGCTCACTAGAAAGAGGCTTTTCTCAGCAAGCAGACTAAAAAACAGACCTGCAGATATGAGTTTTTGCAAACCCAGCAACATAACAAAAACACCATGCTGTTAACTACTGATGTAAACCCGTGCATTAATTATCACCTTACATGTGCTGTACAGCCATCAGTGTCCCAAACCTGCATCTGAAAATGACCGCCTGTGCCCTCCACTACACCTTGGTTTGAAGCAAATGGGCAATACTTCCTCTTCCCCCGCTGGTTACCACGCTTCTTACTTCACACCAGTCTGGCTCATGCTCCTTGGACCCCGGCTGGCACATCCACAGGCAATCCGAGCCAGGGTTGGCAGGCACCTGCATCCTGCAAAGCCGTGCCAGTCCAGGTACCACTCTACTCCGAGCAGATGGTACTGCAGCAAACGGAAGGGAGGAATACAGCCCAGATGCAAACGGATGAACAAAGAGCATAAGGAAATATGCAGTGAAACATTTCAATGACAAAATGTGCTGAAAGCCAAATACCTCGGAATGAAAACTGGAGCACTGCGGAGGACGAAGGCAGATATTTTACAAAAAAAAAAAAAAATGGAAAGTGATTTCCAGAATATTGAGATGAATTATTTACTTTGGCAGCATTTCAAAAAAAATCACTCTATGTTGAAAATTTTGTTGTTTTGTCTCGTTTCCGACCACAACTTTCAGCAAAGGCCTCAAGCTAAACTTTTGAAACTTGAGGCAGATTATTACACATGGAAGTTTTAGTAACTGTGACTTCCTACCATAAACAAATAAATGTCTACAATCAAGAGAAGTCTTCAACAGAGCAAATACATAAACACATCTAAAAAAAGGCATACAAAAATGTGTATGGCTGAAATTAAGATCAACCTGTACCAGAATGACAGGAAGAAAAAAAATATAGAGAAGGCTTCAAACAGCTCACGATTCAAAGCATACAACATTAATGCTTCCAGTGGCACTGGGTTATTGGTGTTAAGTGATGACGTGACAGAAGACAAAAGCAGTCGGATGAATTCTGAGCTGTACAGGGATATACTCTCAGTCAAATGCAGCCAAGTTGATTGGAAAGCGCTTCAAAATGACCCAAAACATACTGAAAAAGTAACTGTTTCTGAAGGTTAAAAGTGGAATATTCTGCAATGACTAAGTCAATCTCCTGATCTCAACCCTGCATTTCACTTGCTGAAGAAAAAGCTAAAGGCAGAAACAAACAACAACAAAGTCAGCTGCAGTAAAAGCCTGTCAAAGCATCACTGATGTCCATGAGTTCCAGACTTAAGGCAGTCATTGCCTGCAAATGATTCTCAAATAAATCCAACATGTTATATATGATTATAATTATTTGTCCAATTACATTTGAGCCCCTGAAAATGGGGGGACTCCGTATAAAAATGATTGTAATTCCTAAGCTTTTTGTGTTATATTTTGGTTCACAACTTGAATTTGAAGTTTGAATTCTGTAATCGGTGAAAGTATTCCTGTAAAAGTAAGACATTTTAACTGTATACATGGAACTTTAAAATTAAATTTCATTAAAAGAAATATCAGTGTGACTATTATATTTATTCAGAATTAATTTTTTTCTACAAAATTACTCCTACAAAATGTAGAGCTAAGCCTTAAATCATTTTTGTGCATGATTTTTATTATTTTTTTTTTTGAAGGTTTTTTTTTTTTTTTTTTTTTTTTTTGGACAGCATCAGTTATTTCTGTACCTCTCAGGTCATTCTTTGTCTTATCTTCTCACCATTAGAGTGTTTTATAGGTGCAGTAAACGTGTTTGAGTGTCAGGTCACTTTGAAGACCTTTCCTCATGAGATTTCCCACGTGTGAAATACTGCGTTCACCCTCGGTTACATCAGACCCGTCCGTGAACCGTACGACGCAATCAGCGGGGCCCATTTCTGCTAGCCAGCCCTGCTGGTGTTAAAGTACACCATTGCAGATACTGCGCTTGATTGTTATAAATCAGGACATGAACAATCAAACTATAAAAAAAAAGAGAAGGAGAAGGAAGAGGGCTGAAAGAGTGGCTCAAAGGTAGCCAGTCCAGTCTCTTCAACATAATATACGTATTCCTGCAGGCTGCCTCTGAGGTCAAGGACGTTTGGGCAGAACTGGCTGTGCAAGCACATCTATTCACTTTGCTCAGTGTGTGTTAGAATGCCTGCAGCTCCTATAGAGAGAGTGCTTTTCTACACTCTTTGTTGATTTCAGCCATTGATATGAAGAAATGAAGGGCAAGTTTGACAAATTAAGAAGATTTTAATGATATCTGTTAGTGGAGAAGAAGAAAGAAAGGCTCACACCGGCTTACACTGTGATCCGCTAATTCTGTAATGTTTGATAGATTGATATGATTGTTTCCTATTGTAGAGGACGTTCCTATCTCATTTATTACTCTAACAGGGCAGTGCTTCTCAGTCTTTTCGCCTTTATGTATTCCTTTTTTTGCTCAATAAAAATAATAATTTGTTTGCAGTTGATATACACTGGTTAGTCTGTATGTGTTTGATTTACTAAAATGAACCAATTCACTATGATCGTTTGTTTAGCCATTGAACTACTCTATCTTTGCCATGTGAGTTGAAAAAAGAATCAACTTGTTTGGACGAATCAGATTACACTGGCTATTTGATTGATTAAAAGAACAGATTGCATCATTTGTGCTGTATATTTCTGATTTCCTAAGAATAACCAACTCAGAATGATTCACTCAGATCATTAATTTAGAAATCAGACAACACTGACCATTATATATGTGTTTGATTCACTACATAAAACATGACTCTTTCAAATCAGTCAGTTATAAATCAGACTACCTTGGTTATGTTGCATGCTTTTGATCCTTTAAAATGAACCGACTCATTAGAATAATTTTCTTTAGGATGAGACTTCATTGCTCGAGCTGCAAGTCTTTCATTCACTAAAAAGAACCTTCTCATGAGAATCATTTGTTTAGCAGTTGGAATCACTGAAGTGAGTTTGATTCACTAAATAGAGTCTACCCTTTCTCACTATAAGACTAAACTGGTTGCTTTATATTGGATTCACTGAAAAGAACAGATTCATAGAATCATTTGTTTTAGAACTATAGCAACCCTCGTTGAGTTGCATGTAACTGACATAACAGACTCAATCGAATCATTCATTTAGACACACTGGCCATTCTATATGTATTTGATTCACTAAACAGAACTGACTCATTCAAATCGTTCAGTTATAAATCAGACTACCTTAGATATGCTGTATGCTTTTGATCCATTAAAATGAACCGGGTGATTAGAATTATTTGTTTGTGGAATCAGACTGCATTGGTTGCACTGTATATTTTGATTCACTAAGCATAACCGACTCATTAGAACTGGTTACAGTGTATGTTTTTTTGATTCAAAAGAACCAACTTACTAGAATAGTTTGTTTTGCTATCGGACTACACTGGTTGTCCTGCATGTTTTTGATTCACTAAAATGAACCAACTTATTACAATTGTTTAATTACGAATAAAAATATGCCGATCAGATTCAATAGTTTTGTCTCTTTGGAATTTTAGTGGCATTCAATAGGCCATTCTAATGGCTTAAGAGTCATAGACTAATGCTTTATGACTATAAAAACTAAATATTGTCAAAATTTTAATTTGATAACTTACATTTATGGCTGGAAATCACTGTATTAGAGATGAAGACATCTGTATCCCCCCCTCGCATCTGCTAGTAGGACTGATGCATGTTTACTCCCAGTTTGTTTAATCTCCGCTTTCTATTAATAAAGTTCAGTGGGGCTTCAAACATCAGAGGATTGTGTGTGTATTTTAAAGCATAATGAACTCTCCCAGGTGTCCATGGAGACATGCGTGCGATGCCAGGAAACAGCACTTCACATCAGCTGGCACACCTGGCGTTGCTGATTTCCCCCTGCTATTTCATGGAAATGCACAAATATGAAACTATGAAAAATATTTGCTTAGCATGTCAGCTCCTTGGTGTCGACTCTACCCCTCTCTTAACTGTCAGGGTTTGACTGAATCAGGTTAGAACAGCAGTGTGGATGTGGATGACAACACAACTGTCGGACGGGCATAGCGAGACGCTCAGACGATGTTTCAAAAAGCAACATCTTACATAACCTCAGAAGGGAGTGTGGGAAGGGATGGTGGGGGCTTGTGGGTAAGCCAGACGCTTTGAACAAGTGTTGTGACGCTTGTGAGTATCATTTGAGGGTGCGAAGAAAATGTGCAGCATATATAGGATGAGAACAGCCTTTTAGTTCGGAAACTCCAACGCTTGGATAACAACAAAGTTGGATCTTTGCTGTGGACGGGGACGTTTGCTAGTGGAAAATGCGCAAAGGGTTTCAGGATTGCATTGAGATGTGTTGATTATGTGAAGCTATGAATTGTCGAATCAAAGCCAGCTATTGTGTGATTGTCAGTTTCAATGCAAGTTCAATTTAAACAAAGATTCTTTGGTCTGAAACAGAAAAAAAAGGTGTCACTGTTTCTGTTCGATGGCAGCCGCGATGTGTTACATAGAAAATAGCACCAGTTTTCGCATTTGAGTTGGCTGGCAGGGAGAAAGCAAAACTTTGGATTAAACTAGACACCGTACTTGGACTAGTTTTGGTGGCTTGCACACACGTCTCTCCTGGTAGAGGTTTAAGTGGTTCAATTAAGGCATAATTGATGGGGATGGGTTGTTAAGCACCCGTGAAGTATGTGCGAGATCACTTTGTGTAAAAAAAAAAATTGTCAAGATAATTGCTGAAAAGCCTTACAGACCTCTGTTTTCAATTAGATCTATTACTTTTGCCAAAGACGTTAGCCTAAAACTCGTGGAGCCTAAAATATTTCTCTTTTGTTAATTAACAAATTAGTTTTTTCCCCTAGTAAAAGTACAAAAAAATTACTACAAAGTTTTACTTTTTTCAATTTCTGCTACCACTTCCTTGTTTGTAGTTCAGTAATATTTAGACAAAGCCGCTGAAAGTATGTGACGACTTTCCCCTCTTTTAACACTAATACTGCGTTAAAAAAACATTTTGAATTTCTGTCTCAAAACCGTAAAGCTTTGACAACTTGCCCTGGTGTCTCTAAAAAAATAAAAGCGTCCAAAACGTATGCTTACGTTATTTTATGTTGCTTTCACGCAGCTGCTATTATCAGGAATGACTTGCAATGCGCTATCGAGTTCATATAGCATCTAATAATCTGGAATTTGACTAATAATCTCAGGTTCAGAGAGAAGCTGCTCTTTGAGTGCTGCGCAGAGAAGATGTTTATTGACTAGCCAACATAAAGCCATCCAGCCCACGGCAGGGTGCAACAAGCCTAACGAAACGCTTCTTGACAAATGGCTCAGAGTTCCTCACCGCGTTCAACAACTTTCTGTAGACTTACTAACTCCGTTCCAGTTTAATGAAGATTTGTTTGAATATGCTGCGAGTGTTTTCTCAGGAGCAAAGCGGGATCGTTTCCCCTAGTAAGCCTCTAGTGTTCAATGAGCGCAAGTTTGTTTGAAGTTATCTATTTTTATCTGTGGGGAAGCTTGTGTTTATATGTGCCTGGTATGCAAGTGTTGGCTTCCCACCTGGGATGGTTAAATATTGCTGGTTTGTGCAGTTTTTACTTCTCTTTCTCCATCCTTTCCACACAAGTATTAAATTTGCAGCTCTGCAGCTTTCGCATTAAAGCATCAGAGGCACATCAAGCGCGGCGTGCTCCTTTAAGGTGCTCTTCCTCTATAGCCGCCCGCTGTCCTTTAAGACTTCCAGTGCCGGAGCTCAGCGGCTCCGTGACAGGGCCCTGTAGAAAAAGGTATGATATTGTACCTAATGAGATTTCCGCGTGCTCTCCCTTTGCCCCCGGGCGTCTTCTGCTGCTGAGGAGGCTGTTTAGTTCAAATGGAGAGGCCTATTACTGTATTCCACTGTCAAAAAGTCATTTGGGAAAAAAGGTGAGCTGCAGAGAGACAGTGGGAGACGGAGAGGGGAGGTTCTCACCTCCAGCCAATTCCCATCATGTTTGATCCTTGAGATCGGAGTGCTCGAGATTGATCTGAAGCAAATCAAAATTACAGGGCTGAAGGATGAAGAAGAAAAAAAAAAGTCAAAAGGGCTGTGCATCGCACTCTTTTCTTTCTTCTTTAGATGAATTAAAAGTAGGGATGCACAATATACTGTATATCTATATTGATCATCAGTGGATACTGGAGGGTTGTTTTTTTTTGCTATCAGTTGGTGCTAGTTACTAATTATGCATGATCACTTTTCATATTTATTTTTATGTTTATGTTATAAGTAAAGTCTCAGAATGAATATCCCCTTCATTGGGGGGGATTTAAAAATGGTTAACTAAAGGTTATCCTTATTATTATGTCGCAGTACTGAGCATTTTTATGGGATTTAAAAATAACAAATTATTATTATTATACATTATTATTCATTATATATTTTTTACTTTGCAATACCAAAAATATTTTATGGAATTTATAATTTGTATTTTTAAAATTCCATAAAGTAATATTATTATTATTATTATGTTGCAATACCAAAATTTATTTATGAGATTATAAAAATTTACTTGTTTTTTCGTTTTCTTCTTTAGAACATATAGAACTGATTAAAATTCATATTTATTTAGTCATTAATGCTATGTAACAATACAGTAAAAACAGCAATATTGTGAAATGCAATTACAATTTAAAAGAACTATTTCCTGTTTGAATATATTTTAATGTGTCGTTTATTTATTTGACAGTAAAACTGAATTTTCAGCATCATTACTCCTGTCTTCAGAGGATTGAGCAATTCATATTCTCATACTGGATAAATTATAATTGTATTAATATTGTATATTACTGTATACGTAGTCAATATACATTATTAAAAGTCTGTCTTCTTGACATACATCAGCATACTTTCAACACTCCATCTGCTTTGCATATGTTGCAGAGTCAATAACAAACTGCTTATGCTGTTGTTAGCTGATTATCAATCAACAGCAGCTTTGTTAGGGACGTCTTCTGAAACGCATCAGACTCAAACAAGCTGTTTTTTACTTCCTCGGGCATTTTTGTTGATGCTCGCTGTGATTCACCGCATGAACAAGATCATAACTTCCTGAAGCCATCACAGTCGCAGCGCCATATGCTTAACGAGATGAGCCACCAGTGTGACGTGTTTTCATACAGGGCTTCTCGACATGATTACTCAAGTTCAGGCGTTGAGCTAATCCCTGAAAATCTATCATTCATACTTAATTCTTTTTATTCATCGCATGCTAAAATGAGAACACCGGCAAAAACAAGAGGTCATAGGGAGGACCGCTCAAGGCATATGCCGGCGATTGCTAATGAATTAAATGCAAATCTTCTCACATCCATTAAGGATTGAAGGATTTGTTGCAAATATTAGCGCGAGCCAAAGTTTGGATTCTGTCGTAGTAACTTTCTGGAAACTGCATATATTCAAAATGCTATTCGAAAGCTTATTCGTACAAACCTGCTTGCTTCTTGTCAAAAATGCGGTAAATTCTGTTTTTTTTTTAAGTGTAGATTTTACTCTACATTTCAAAACTATTTTAATAACACAATGTACTCTCATTAGTTTTGGTACATACTGCGTGCGTTCGAATATATTTATATATCTCCATCTCGAATAGATACTGCATATTGCCTGCATCTGATATCCAAAATCTCACTTATGTGTCCAGGTTTGTCTCCTCAGCACAAAAATAGCCTAAAAATGTTGCCCGATGTGGAAACTGCACGTCATTTTTTTGCAATGCGCTGAAAGTTATTAAACATTTCGGAATCTAATAAAAGAGAAAAATATGGTTTTGGTAAGGCAGAGTTTCAGAAAATACTAATGCTCGACTTCACGGAGATAAATGAAAATAGCCCAAGACAAATACAGTTAATGTAATTAGACTTAATGTGGGACATTAAGGGCCTCTGCAGTTACAGTTTAGCCTGCAGTTTTGCTCCTTCAGATGCACAAAGTGACGGCTTCAGAGCTCTAGTCAAATACTCCATACTGTATATATGGATACAGAGAAAGCTTGGTGCATTCATAAATCATCTGCTTTGAGGTCTAAACACTTGTAACTGCCATTATGCAACATGCGATGTTTGACCGTCACAGAGATAAGATACTGGAGCAGATTTGAACCTGGCAGCGGAGGAGGGAACGCGAGGGCTGGAAATGTCCTTTTTACTGAATTTATGAGTGTTTCAGATTACTTTGATAACCATGGTTGTAAAAAATGTGCTGTAGAGATTAAGATTAATACTCATGTGTGACTAATGTTTTACTTCCAGCAAACTAGACCATGTCTGTACCCAGGCACACAAATCAGATATACAGTGAATCACTTGTCGCTTTATGAATGTTAACAGAAGCTTTGGGGATATCGGATGCTGTAATTATGAATCTCGCAAACATTTCTACAGTTCCTGAGGATTTATGAAGTTGTACATTTTAGATGCCGTCTATACAGTATGCCCATAATGTTTAGGGGCTGTTTTTTAATGGAATTATTATTTTTATATTTTTAAGGTTGATTTAAACCGATGAAATGACATTCATCAAAGAAGGATCATGTGACGGAGACTGGAATAACGTTACAAAAAATTCAGCTTTGCATCTTAGAAATAAATTACTTTTTACAATATTTTAGCCTATTATCAAAACATATATTAAGAATATATATGTTAACCAGAACGTGTTTTTTTTTTCACAGCATTACAGTTTTTGCTGTATTTTTGATAAAATAAATACAGCCTTGGTGAACGTATAAATATTATAATGCAAAATATTCAACAGTAGTAGACATTGCCGATCTAGACAAGCCAAAAAATAACATTTGTTTCACCTGCAAATGTCTATGAATACAAATAATCTCGACTGAAGCATATTCTTCAAGAGATTAAGGTATGAAGCAGCATATTGTATGTGAATAAGCAATGTGATACCGCTGAAATGTTTATCATGAATAAATAATGAATACAAGTATGCACAAACACCTTTGCGTGGAATGGATTGTGTAGGATTGGATTAGATGTGGGTTTCGTCTGTTTGTGATTGCCAGATAAAGGCAGATCTTTCTGCTAGTTTCTCTTCTGATGAGGACGAGCGAGCAACTTAATCAACGTTGGTGATTTCGTTTGATTTCTTCCGTGTGTTCACCTCACTCGGACTCATTCTTACGCCATTTCCCCCCATATTTGGAATTGATACCTGTAATTGTCTCGTAATTCAGTGATGTTTTATCACGCCGACTGAAGTCTATCACTATCAGCTCTTCCATGGAAATCTGGAAAGAATTTCTCTCCACACTACAAATCTGATATCAGATGTGTTTTGTATTGTCAAGAAGTGATAGTGATTCAGGAAAACCCATGTGATTGAATCATTGTAGGATTTGATCCTGATCGCAGTCATTTCAGTATGGAATTTTGGGAAACATTGTTTTGATCTAAAAACTAATATATTTTTATGCGTTTTGTGTGTTCATTTACACTGCAAATACATATTACGCGTTCACTCTATTAGGCATGTGCACGATTTTCTACAAACGCCATCTACTGGCCTCTCATGATAATACAGCATTTTTAGTTTGTTTTGCAGATCCATGTGGACGGGGTTTGTTGTAACAGTTTGTCTTAAACCTTTCAAAAATGACAAGCAAAAAATTCACGGTTTTTAGTAAACATACCCTTATAGTCTGAAGAACTGAAATGTTAAATTCATGCATATCTCAATAACACAAATTACACAAATAACAACACGAAGCCTATTACTCAAACCTCGCGTTTTCAGAAGACATGGAATATAGCGCATGGCCGTTGTGGAGAATTTTTATGCCGCTTTTTTCGTAATTTGCTGAAGCTGAAAGCCACTTAATTGCAAACACACAATCCTTCAACGTTGTTCATTTTCCTGTTCCACGGAAATAAATAAAGTTGTTGACTTGTGATTTATTTTTTATAATTCCATTCTGTACATGTCTTTTGTGTATCAGTAAATGAAACTCACTTTTGCATGTCCGTTCTTTGCTCATTTACAGAGCAAATATCTTATTCAATGCGAGTAATCCCAGAATAGCGTGCAATATTTTTGCAGAAGCACTACCATGCAATTAAACAGCAATAAACTCTGAAATCCATTCGGATGTGCATATGAAATGCAGCATCTTAATTACGAGATTAATGGCTTCTGTCAGTTCGATTGCAGCAAACCTAGAGGAATATCCAGTGATGTAGATATTAGACCGATGGGGGTGGAGTGAAGATGAGGTGTCCGGAGGTATAGGTTGGTTTTAAACCTGATTAAAGCCTCAAGTTCAGTCTTTAATTCACTCCTACATGAAGTGAGAAAGCTGACAGTGTTAGACCTCAGTCTAAGTAATTAGATCTCACTTTTGAAAGAAAGCAGGAGACATCGGTTTAAACTGCAGGCGTGTAAATGTGGCACACGCCATTTTTCTGTCTCTGTATGCTCCTTTATGAATTCGTAGCTGGACTCCAGTTTAAAACTGCTTTAGTGAGCCCACATGCTGTAAAAGAGAACATGTTTTCTCGAAGAAGCGCATCAGCAATTTTATAAATTAAAGTGGCAAAAGTTGTGCAAGACAGCCTCTTTCAAGGGCCGGACAAAAGTGGTTCTCAGCTTTAAAGTGAAAATTGCAGCTGAAATGGATTAATTTAGCCTGTGCCATATATCATTTAGGAAGCTAATAAAAAATAACTTATTTTAAGCCTGCCTATATATATATATATATATGGGACAGTTTATTGGACTTTTAGGCGAAAAATGTAAAATAAATCTATTTATTGTTGAGTATAATTTTATTAAACAGGCTTTATGGCTCATATTTGGCCAAAAGATGGTTCAATTTCAGATATTTATATGATCAAATGTAAATCAACAAGGTCTCTGTATCAGCATAGTAAACTACTTGCATAAAATGTACATAAACATCAGCTGTCACTCTATATCTCCCAATAAGCTTATTTTTAAATGGTTATATATGTTGATTATTTTAAGGCCTGAAAAATTAGTGTAATAAAATCATATTTATAAGGTGGTTAAGACTGAGTCACCCTCAAATTCATAGCTTTATTTATTAATTTAGATGTTAATTAACGTGCATAACTTATATTTCAAGTCTTACGAAGTCATACAACATAAACGTTTAAAAATACACAAAGGTTTCTTTCACAAGCGTATTCGTATGGTTTCAGGAGTCTTAGAAAATAGTGGCACAAAGAACATTTATTGTAGCTTTATAATGCTTTTTGATCATTTGTTAAAGTCTCTGTGCCTTTTCATTGCACTTACAATTTTTCCAAAATTGTTCCTTTCCTGTTCCACAGACACAAAGTCACTCTAGTTGGAGGGTGAGCATGTTTTATGGGGGTGAACTAATCCTTTAAAAGCATGCCTAAAATGGCTTTAGCGTTTGCTAGACTTGAAAGAAACGGCTACTTTTTAATATGCTTTGCATTGCCATTTCATACCGGGATGACATGTCTTTTTGAAGCACATTAGCGTAACCGGAATGCGTTACAGTAAAAAGCCGCCATTAGTCTTTGGAAATTCTCAACATTTTATTGATTGCGAAAAAGTCAGAACAAAAAAAAAAACTTCCAGGACTCAAACAATAGTTTATCTGCTCTTTTTCTTAACGCAGTGTCAGAAATGAGCCCCCAGGCAAACACGGCGCCATAAAAGTGCCAATCTTCAAGAGAAACCCAAGTTTAAAAACCCGAACAGAATGGAAAAGGTCCACAGAAACCATTCATATCAGTCTCCCCAAGAGCCCATTATTCAGTGCAGATGAATATATCATGGAAAGCCTTTCTTTGAACACACCGAATGCCATGCTGTGATGGTGTTCCATGGACGTGTCAGAGAGCTCCGATGTTGGTTTTGATGAGATTTCGGTCCCTCTATCAAAAGCTGAGCAGATTAGGAAGTGAAAAGGACCTGTGGTTCCTGAATAATTATTGGGAATTATACAATGTCATGCGACAGTCTGGGCTGAAAGGGCTTAGAAGTGGAATGTTTGCCTTGTCTTTTCTGTTAGCGTAGAAATGAATGCCGTCTGATAGAATTTCTATTCAAACAGATTAAGAAGCGTTCGAATTGAGGTATTCTGAGCGAGACATGCGATGAATGCATTTTGCTTATCCGTGTTTTGTCTGAAGAATAAATCGGGCTGCTTAAATGCAGCAGACAAAATTAAACTTTGCAGGATTTCCTCTATGCACGATAATTATTTGAATATTTTTATTTAATAGAAGTAAACGACTGTAGTGCGATAATAGAGCTCTATCCTCTTGCTTTGCAGAAATCAAATAATTACAAAATGGCAAGTATCTATCAAAACATAAAAAAGTATTTTCATACCTTATGTAATTGTGCTTTTGAAATGAATATATCTTCATTTAGAGTTTTGATTTGTTTTAATAGGAAACAAATTTAAAGTTCTGATTAAACTTGATTAAGAAGGATCCATTAACTTCAGAAGAAGAGAATTCAAAATCGTAAAAATGCCAGTACACGCTGTATAATCGAGTGAAAAGAAACGTTTCTTTGTCGACTATAAACTTAAATTTTTCTATAAAATGCTATTTTTAGTAACATCACCTGCTAAATTATGAGCAAAGGTGTCAGACACCGTTGTGATTTCTGCTGACACCTTTGCTTCATTGTGCGGATTATATAATGTCTCAAGGTTTTTTTGTATAATTTATATACTGTGTCACCATTATGCCTAATCTAGGTCAACGCATTTTCTTTTCATTCTTCCAGTTTTTTCCTCCATGTGATATATTTATACATTTCATAATATATCACGCTGTGGGATGCAAGGGAATAGTTGATCCAAAAATAAAACTCTGTGAAGTAATAAGAATGTTTGTTTTTTTTTCGTTAGTTTTTTTAAATCAGTTTCTTATGCATCATCGTGACTGAACGAAACTTCTTCCCTTGCTTTATCGACTAGGCCATCGGAAACTTTTTTTTTTTTTGACTGATAGCACCTTGTAGGTTCACAAAATCCCTGTTCTTGCTCTGAGCCAACTAAATTAGACCCTAAATAACACCAGCCTTTGCCACTATTCTTAAATTCGTCCGTCCAGAGCCCTGGAGAACCCTGAAAGAGAGCGCTGAAAGACAGAGCTAAATTTGCCATCTCCAAAACGGTAGACAAGGGTGGGCTCTTAGGAACATACCTCGAATGATTTATGAGCATTTGTTGAAAATTCGCATTCAGTTAGCCAGTCTGAGACCATTCTTTCCTAAGGCTGAAACATGCTGTCACTGAATGCCTTATCTTTCTCGCCGCAGCTCATAGAGAGACTGGAGGAACACTTCAGCTGCTTTTCAATGCAGTTTTCACTGCTCCTTTATACACAACACTGCACATCTATAGAAGGTCACTTCACTTAACAAAGCTTGATTCTTATTGGTCATCAAACACCTGAGTCAGAATGATGACATACTTGTGAACATGTAAGAGACCTTATTTATGTATATTCAGCAATAAAGGCCTAAAATATATTCTTATCTGTAGCTAATTATCATTTAACATTATTAATGGTTTAAATAAGAACGAATTTGCAGTTTTATTAATAAAAATATATTTTGTAACACATTTATATGAATTTAAAAGTCTTTGTAACACAAAATTTGGGTTGAAGTAAGATCTTTTATGTTCACAAAGGTTGCACTAGTTTTTCTCAAAATACAGTAAACAGTATCATTACTATTTTATTATTCCATTTTATATGTTATTACATAAAGTTATTATTATTAAAAGGTGAAATATCACGAAAATCTGACTTTTCCAGGATTGAAGTGCTATAATCAGGTCCCCAGTGCATCTACCAACCAAGCAAACGTGAAACAGTAACTTTGTTTAAGGAAGCCTTTTTCTGCAAGCTTCCTTCACGTACTTTCACAGACATAACCAATTGTTTTTGTAACTCATGCATTTTAAAAGTAAATTTTGCAGTGTTAAATGAACTCTATAAGGGTTAAATTTAACGCTCGGCCCAAGTGCATTTCGTAAATCGACTCTCGTCATAGTGCTACAATTAATGTTAATTTTTGTAACACAAATGAATGAAATTTGGAGTATTGGTGAACTGAATAATTCTTCCCAGAGCCAGGAGACGGTGGCTGAGCACTTCCAGCAATGCCATGAAGATGCTCCTCAATGCTTGTTCAATTCTAATAAAACTCAAGACAAGTTCACTGATAAGTTAATAAAAAATAAACTGCAAAATAATAATAATAATAATAATAAATAAAAACAAACCTTCTATACCTTCAAAGAAATCCCTATAAGTATCCCTATTACAGATGTAGACACCTTTCCTGGTCTCACAAACAAGCATTTTAAGATCATCAATGTTGTGTATAGAATGCTGTATGAAGTTAATCCTTAGTCACAGTTAATGCAATTCAGTAGCTACAAACTGCTGTGAAAAGTGGCACAGTGAGATTTCTCTTTTCATTTTGTACCTTCAAATTATATCCCTCTCTGGATAGTTTTGATTCTCCATAGAAAGTATCCAGTGGAACTCTCACCAACATAGCAAATCTTCTTAACTTTACCCTTGTAAACACTAAATTAATGTTGTACTTTTAAGTACCTGTATGCTTTTCAGCAGTCTCCCAATTACACAAGTAATAAAAACATATATTGGCCATCTTTTAGCTCCACCTACTACTGGAAGACATTTCGTTAATGAGTGTATCCCGCGAGTCACTGGAGTCAAAGGATGCAGACAGGAAATGATTGAGAAGGAGAAGCTTGTTACTTAAAAAGGGAGAAAGATAATAAGTTAGTTCTGTGCTATGCCATGTCAATAACATTCACTCCTAATAGGCTACATTTTAAAATGCGTTACTTGTACCGTTCTGAACAGACCGACTAACTGGGCATGTCTATCAACAATAACGCAACATAGTTGTTTGTGATATTGTAATTGCTGCATTGGTTAAAATAACGAAAACAAAGGAATACTTGGCTGTTTTTAAATGAGATGCTTCTTCGTCACGCACCATTGAGATAAGCTAATCCCTCACCACCATCTACATGGCTTCGATAAAACGAATGCCGTTGGACACATTTAGTCTATCGTAAACTAAACAGTAGCAAATATAGCCAAATATCATAAACTTTATATAAAATATGTCAGCTCATGCCACACTGTGACATTGCTTAAAGCTTACAAAAATTAATTAAGTGGATATACCAACGCTAAATACAACTGAAAATCTAATTAAGTAACATTACTGACATCATCATTTAAACTTTATCATTACCACATTGAGATACAAAAAGCACATTTATCCAACATACTGATTTGCCAAGTTTAAATTACACAAAGTTACTTTTCAAAGTATGCATTATTAGTAGCTCAATTTTTAACATCACATATTAAACGTATGTTTTAATAAATGAATTGAAAGAGCTCACCATCTGGTGTACGGCAAGAGAAAATGGCGCAGAGAGAACTTTTGCACTGGTCTTCGGGGTTGGCTTGAGGGGCGGAGCTTAACAGAGTAAAGTTTACAATGCGGATTTCAACTCTGATCATTTTCACCAACACTAGGGGGCATTTTTTACTATTTGTTGTTAAAATTAATTCCTTAAGAGTACATGGAGAGTAACATTGCTTTATTAACACCGTCAATTTTATTGTGTATGAGAACTCACATGTTATGATGGAAGCTTTCTGTCCTTGTGCTTTGGAAGTATCCACTCAGAAAACTGAACATCAGAAGTTTAAACTAATATGGTTTAAAAAGCATGATTTCAGTGTGAAAACATGATAATCAGAACCAAAATAGATGTTTTTGGCAGGTACGAGCTGTAATGGTGCAGCTCTATTCTGCAGCTCATTTGCATTTAAAGAAACAGGCACGGAAAAACAGTGTTTCTACTTTCACTCAAAATAGGCAAAACACTCAAAATTATCTGAATATATATATATATACAGAATTTCACATTAATGAGTCCTGCTGAACCTATAATGTAATATATGATTTAACAGCATTAAGCAATCCGATCATACTTATGCTTGTGAATTTAACACATTTAATATCATTTTCAAAAATCAATTCAATAAATTGCTTTTCAGATACTTTTTCATATAACTTAATTGAGTTGTCTACTATTGATATTCTAGTGTAATCCCATCAGTCTTACTCTCCATTACATTACAATGACTTCAGGGCTTCTGACCGCAACAGTATTTGTTGCCCAAAACACCCTTGCAGCAAGGAGAAGCAGCCAGAAGAAGAGCAGGGAGAAGTTGACATTAAACTCATTAAAGTTTGTATTATCCAGTGTTTAGTGCTCCGATTACGGCAAACAGAGCCATCTGCTTAGGGGACAGGCCTTCCCCCCGCAGCCCTGTATAATTCACCAAATAAAGTTTGTCTCTCCATCCAGAAATCAAAGGTCCCATAGGGAGCGCTTGCAGCTTCTGCCGAGGAGCTGGAAATTGCGAGCAGGTGTACCTCCAGCGAGCCCGTTTGCTTTACCGACGCTGTATGCAGATTAGTGTTTCATCCTCGCATTCATTAATGACTTTCTCTATTAATCAATTCCACTCGTTTGGATGAGGCCTGCTATGGAATGGAACTGGGCCATTGGTGCTCATTAGGAGATAACAGCAGTTTTCTCTCTTGATCTTGAACGGTTTTTCGGGGACACGTTTTAACAGTTTTAACTGATGTCACAATGTGGTTTTAGCTCCGTTTGATACAACATGACATAACTTCATTAATGCCTAAGTGATGATCGACACCAGTGCTGCAAAATAAAAGTTGCAGCAGTTGACAACTGTGCAAACTCAATCCAAAGTTCATCATTTCGCTTTTTTATTTTTATGATGTCTCTCTAAAACAGTATACTCCCAATATAGGTTTTTTATGGCTGGCTTTCATATATACAGCATCTTTTATTTCTCCTTAAAAAAGTATTAAGCTCGTATTTGTACAAAAGTCCTCAAAACTATTGCTATAACATACTGTACTGCATCTTTGTGAGTCAAAAACTGAAAATAGTTTTTCCTCTAAAAGTGTTGCGCACTTTGTTCAACCATATTTTTCATTCTTTTTTGGCTCATATTGTGACAATACAAGCAAGTCATTTTCTTAAAGTAACGCCATGGCGTTTTTGGTCTTATATTTAGTTTTTTTTGCATCCGAAAAATTTTTACAGAGATGAAATGCAAACATCTCAACCTGGTTGTCACATACTAGAAAAACTTGAATGCAGGAGTTTATGAGGCAAATTAGTTCCCCATGAGGAAAAAGACTGCAGTTTTATTCTTAAATGGGGTAGAGGGGCTTATGTTTTAAATATCGCAAATTAACAGCTAGTTGCCAGGCAACCATACGGTCCTGTACATTTCAATGACAAAAATGAATTTATAAAGTCCTTTTATGCATGCAAATTCTGGTGAGTTGTCATCATAAGGAATAAATGTTGGCCTGCATGAATTATTTTGGACATAAGAGTCTGCGACTGCTCTTAGTCACACGGGATTCGAGGCATTGTGAATGCAGCACGGTGGCAGTGATTGGAGGAGGCGGATCTTCTGTCATAACTTTCTAACAACCAGTTGACATTAATGAGCTTCCTATATACAGCACACTAAAGCACACTCGCTCCTGTTAATTGGCAGAGCTGTGATTATGCTTCAAAGTCACATCCAAACATTTGGAGTAATGGAGTAACAAATGTGCCTTATCAAAACGGTCAGATGTAATCAAGATAAATGACTTTTGGGGTAAACTCTTTTGGATTGTTTTACTGTCTAGAGCTGAGCAAAACTATAAATAACTATGCAGAGGCGTTTTTATATTCTTCTGTTCTTCTTTTTTGTAATCCACGGTTTACAGCAGCAAACAGCATAATTAACCTGTTGACATATTTACCCAGTACTTAGTTCAACACATGTTCTGTTAATTAAGATACGGCAGAGCGAAACAGATAGAGAGACACAAAAAAGAAGGGCTTTTGGTTGCACTTTATTTTAATATTCCACTTCAGACATTCTGCTGACTGTAAGTAACTTTGCAGATAACTCTTATTCCTTTGCAAATATATGTCAAGTAACGTATTAATTTGCAACTGTATGTCAGCTAAGAGTATCAGCAGAAAGTTAGTCCAAAAAAAGGTCTTATTATAGTAGAATGTCTAGTGGACTAAGTAAATAAATTGTTACATAAAATGTTTTGAGAGTACTTTTCAATTAGTTAACAAATCTGGCATCAATCCTATATATTAATTCTTTCCTGTGTTTTTAAGCCCCCCCCCAATAATTTTTAACTCTTTCATGATTATTCCACAAGCGAATAGGAATATAAGGACTTCTGAAGACTCACGTGGGCTACTTTTATGTTTCTTTTGTCATTTATAGAAAAAGAGCACTTCCTAAGAAAGGAAGACAAACAGATTTTGGTGATGTTAAAGCGAGTAAATTGTTCATTTTATTTAATTGGTTTCACCTCTTTTTTATTTGGCTTGATTTTAAATACCATTTTTAATCATCGCTTACATCGTTCATTAATGGAATATTCAGATCATGAATTATTGGACTTTTCCGGACGTTTTAAACCACGTTGTGCTTTTTCAGTGTGATGCCTTTTGTACATTACATCCGTATTTGTGTGATATGTTTAATTATTTGTTTCTGTCAATAGCACGTTTTTTTGTCCCTCGATTTACTCCATGTTATTTTCCTTTTCTATTTTCTTCTTCTTCCCTTATAATCGATTCATGCAGAGCTGAAGAGTTTTTGATGTTAGAACAAGAAAAAGAAAAGAAACTCAGTGTACTATATGTACAATTATTCATGAATGCTACCAAGATCATTGAATAAAAGAGCCTTGGTAATACATATAATATATATATATATATATATATATATATATATATATATATATATGTGTGTGTGTATATTATACCCTTGACCTGCTCCTAAAAGAGCATTTATTTCCACTCATTGTGTCACCTTCAAAAAGGTCTCTTGGATATAGCAATGCTTTCCACGTATATCATAGCTTCCAAACATAATGGCCTCAATGTCACGGACAGGTTTGAAACCAGTCTTTGTTCAGACTCAGATGGAACAGTCAGAGATATAGGAGATTTGCATTAAGCTGCTTGTCTAAGATGAGAAATGTGGAGTGGAATTATTCAGCAAGAGGCTTTAGTTGGATGAATTACAGTGGCTGTGTACGTCGTCTCGAAGTCGGATTCGGCATAAAGATCAGACTACTGTTTTTAGGTTTTTTTGATTGGAACAGCAGGTGTTGTTTTTTTTTATTTGTTGCTTTGGCTTAAGCCCTGCTGTATACGAGCATCTATTCGCAATCAAATTAGGCCTTGGTGTTTTTCGGAAAACCAAATGCGTAATATTCCCGTCGTCATTAGCGTAAAAACTGCGCTTTACAAAGTAGAAGTTAATTATGAGGACAAAAGCTTCCTAAAAACTATTTCTCTGCAACGCTGCAATGCTCTGTTCATTTGCTGCATGTTCACAAACTAAATAATTGAACTGAATTCTGTTTTAGGAACAAACCCCTTCAAGTTCTGCATATTTCCCCAGAAGTTCATGCTAAAACGTTAGTAAACGTTATAAAAATAATTGATGTTTTTATTTAGTTAGTGTCAGAAAATGTTGACCAAACAGAAACAAGAAATCAAAATACTCCAGAGTTATTAAAATGGTATAATAATAATAATAATAACAATAGAAAATAATAATTAAATCAATCAATCAATCAATTAATTCAAGGCAACTTAATGTATTAAAACTACAAAGTGCATACATATAAAAAAACAATATTAAACACTTACGTACTAAAATAATAATCTATAATAATAACCTAACTATAATTTATACAAATAATTTACGCATGGTAAATTTTCTTGTCCCTGCGTACATATTCTTTAAACATATATATACTCAAAATGCAATATCAGTACAAAGCCAGTGCTTCAAGCTGTACCAATATTAAAAAAGATACCACTAGAAACAAACCCTACATCATTTCCTCTGGCATTTGAGAATCAGATGAAGTGAAATTAAACCATCCATATGAAAACACAGGCAGCAAACTTCAGTAAGCGCTGCAGTGGGAAGAGAGAAGTTTGTGTACGGAGTGAAATGAGGAGCTTGTGAGGTGAGGATTTTGTATTATAGATACAGAGAAAGCTGGAGGCTCCGTGAGGCCTGCGAGGCGGGGATGTTGGCAGTGATGCATGATCATTCAGAGCTGCCTATGATTGATTCTGTGCATGGGATTGACTAAATTGCTACAATTTGTTTAGATCCTCGGTGGAGGATATCTCAGCATTAATAAAACATTATCAATCATTAGTATGGAGACTGGAGAGATTGTGTGAGACTTAGTGCAAATTAGTCTCTGTCTCAGATGTCTGACATACACTCCCGCTCAGAAACTAGACTTCATCTTGGACGATTTAAAGCTTCATTTCAGATACTTCAAACGCAATGCAGTGGCACAGCATTTGTGATCAAGAGCACAGGATTTTTTTTTCTTTCGTTCCCAAGTATTTTATGTATTTATTAATTTTTGTTTGTTTTAAATTAAAGGAAACCATTCCGTTCCGTTTAACCAATTAACATTCTTAGTCAGTATTCTTTTTTTTTTTTTTTTTAAGTAAAAAAATAGCAAATCGTTAATTAATTTACGTTTTTTTGTTCCGCTGACAGATTGCATTTGTCTTGTTTTTGAGCAGCGTTTTCAGCCTCATCAATAAAATAAAATAAAAATAAAATTAAATAAAATAAAATAAAATTAAATTAAATTAAATTAAATTAAATTAAATTAAATTAAATTAAATTAAATTAAATAATAACATATTAAAATTGTTAAAATATTTATTTTTGATAGTTATTTTCAACATTTTAAATTTTCGTTTAGTTGAGCTTTATGTACTAATGTAAGTAAACATAAAACAACAACAAAAAAAAAAAAAAATGTGAGCAAAACTGGTCAGTGAATATGTTTAAAAATTGTTTAAATTAATGGAATATTGATTGACTAATTTTACTGTAATTCGTAAAAACTGTACAAAGATAGTATGTACCGTAAATATGGAAATGAGAAAATACTGGGAATAAAAAAGAGTTAACATTAAAATTTAATGAAAGAATTTAGCAAGGTTTTATGTGCCTAATTTAAAAAAAAACCATATAATAAAAAATATCCTATTAGGATATAGCATACAGGTTCATTTATTCGCTAGTAATTATTTTGTAAAGTTGAACAAGTGAATGTGTTTCGAATTAAGTATTCTTTTGTGACCATGAGGTAAATATCTCTGCAAACACAAGATTAGTTGTTAAGAATTTACAATAAACAAACAAACAAAATCCAGGTTAACGTTAACAGCTCGTGTCTGGAACACAACTTTTAATACATTCAGCGAGACTGACGCCTTTGTCATCTCCAGATGTGACAGCCAAAAGAGAGTGAAGCATAAAAGCATATAAATAACCAAAGGTGCCGACTGAATTAGAATGGCATTCAATGAGAAGAGTGAAAAAGACTTGAAAAGGTAGAGAAATAACATGTTCTCAGACTCCCTCCCATCTGTACATCTCTCATGTTAGATATAGAGAAATGCATCCTGGAAGAAAGTGAAGACGGAAAATAATTAGTCTCTACAGAGAGGCAAAAAGCTGTTTGGTTTTTTTCTAACCATCTAGTGTTTTTACAGAAAGGGACTCATCCCTGAATCTTGAACAACAGGGGTTGTTGTGCACCTGGATTGTCTGTATCTGTTTGCAGAGATAAAAGTATCCGCAGATAAGTAAAGACAGCTGACAATATGGAGGGAATGAAATCCAAAAATGGATCATTTAACATTTGACTTGGCGTTCGAAAACAAATGATTTATTAGATTCAAGTTCGCGTCCCGATACTACGATGCTATTTATTTATTTGACCAAACGGCTCATCAACAGGTTGGTGGGAAACATAGTTAACAGTAAAATAAATAATAATATATTAATAATAAATCCATAAAATAAATACTATCAATAGTCGACGATTTTATTCCATTTTTATTTAACGCCAACAAACATCAGTATCATCACCACCATAATCGTCACAGAAAATAAAAACGATATATATATATATATATATATATATATATATATATATATATATATATATATATATAATTATATAAACATATAAAGTGCGACATGTTTTCAACAACTTCCCGAGATCCACCCACCTACCAGACACTTTCCTGTATAAATAAATAAAATGAAAAGTAAGGCTGGAATAATGAATTGATTTTGTTGTATAATTTACTACAAATGAAAAACTCCTAGAGTAGCAGTATGTTAATGCTACTATGAATAAGTAAACAGCGAAGCTAAATCAAATAAGTTCCGTGGCTATAAAAGTGCGCTGCAGAGGCTCTGTGGCACAGTTTAGCAGCACAAGCCCATCCCATATGCACAGCGTCTCTCCCTCTCTCGGGCAAGAGCCTGTAGCACATGTACGAGGTGGCAGAAAATGACTTTGATCTTGATGCTGATAGCAAAGCGTGCTTTTTTTCAACCCCCTTTGGCCTCGAACCATCCTTCCATGCATATGTAGCTGACACCGTACTGTCCCACACCGCCACTCTGACATCAGTCTCCGAGTCTCCATCCTTGTCTCGTCTCTCGAGCTGATGCAAGCCGCCCTACAGAGCAAAGGCTGAGGAGCGCCTTCCCTCGCCTCGGTGCGTTTTAGTCTTTATTTTGGAACTGCTGTGTTAAAGAGTCAGCCGAGTGAAATAGAAAGACTGGGGGCTGATGGGACTTGCTCTTTCTTTGAGAGAATTTTCTGAAAGGATAAAGCCGAGGCTGGGCCGTTAGAGACCTCGTGTAACAAATTACGAGTGAATTTTACACTAGTAAAATGGCCGTCGAACGTGTTATCGGGTGCATCGTGGAGATTTGAACGTGTTTTGCGACGACAACGTGCTTTTAGCAGAGGTTAGCGAACTCAACCTCGTCAAAGGGTTCCTGTAGGGTTATAGGAAAAAACAAATGCATTTTAAAAAGCCTGAGACGCCATTAAAAAAGAAAGAGAGAGAGAGAGAGAGAGAGAGAGAGAGAAACAAGTTGTTTACTTTTGTTTGAGGAGTTAGTGTTGTTTTTCCTGTCTTATTGAAAGAACAGCTTGCTTTAAGATCCCAAAAAACAGCCTTTCCTTCGGTGAGGCCTTTATTCATAGGAAACTGAAAACATTTGATTTGACACAGAAAGGAAGAGATAATCTTCCTTCGCATTTTCATTCTATTAGGAGACTGAGCTTCACATTCAAGACACAGCGCATAAAAACATAGATTTTTATTTTCAGCCTTTAAAAGTATACTCTGTCATTTACTCACACTCCGGCGTTCTGTGCTTTAATCATCGCGAACGCTATTTTAATCATTTTTGAAATGCCTGATGTGTCTATCATCAAAATAATTTGTATAACTGTTGTAAATATTTTCTTAAATATACACACACGCATGTGTTTATTTACTGCATACATACATAATGCATGCACACAGTACGCACACACGCATATTATATTAGCAAAAACTTTTATTTTGGATGCAATTAGTCATTTGACAGAATTCATTTATGTATTTCTACCCGGTCTTATGGCATAAATGTTCCTACATATCACTGCAGTTTCCAAAAGAAATGAGCACAAATTCACAGTTTCGATTAATAAAGTGTAATTTTCGCACAATTACCTCAAGAGTGTCATGTTATGATCACGCATATCCAGCTATCTATGTGTTTTCATAGACGGCAGGGATGTACTTGAGAAGTGAGGAGCTCCGGTTTGAATCCAGTGTAACTACGGTTCAACTAAACAGTTCAAATCTGTGTAAAAGGAAGCTGAAATGGCACTGTTGCATCAACGTTATAAAAATGATCCAGGGTTTACGTATTGAACCTGTGTTTTTGCGACACTCAGTGGACATTTCTCTTTGAAACTGTGCCGAAACGTGCAGTAAGGCACATAAAAATGGTGTCGCACAAAAAAGTGCACAGAGGTGCATATTTTTATGAGACCAGGTTGTTTTTTTGCTAATACCAAGTCAGCAAAAGAGCTTTTATTCAGTTAGTCTTGCATAAAATCCCTTCAAATTTGAGTGATGGACTATTTCAGTCATTGTGCTAACGTAGAGCTGTGAAACTCCACAGGTAGACAACCTTTAGTCCGTCTCACAGATGTCTCTCCTCTCATTTCCTCTTGAAGCACCCGGAAACAGCTGGTGGCTGAAGCTCACCGCCGACAGAAGCATCAAACAGATCCGAGATCAGTTCTCTAACTTCTTCATACTCTCAGTTCACGCACCGCACACAAGGAGCCGGTCTTAGATCGGTTGTAAGTCTCACTAACAAAGCCCAGAACTGGACAATCTTCATGTGGAGACCAGACTGCCCACATTTCATCCCACCAACCAAGCTCTGTTCCTGCGGTCTGGTTTGACAGCTCCCCTTAACTAAGTGATTCAACTCCCAGGTTCTTCAGCGCAGGTGTCAAGGTGGGAACGAGCGGAAAAGAGAGAAAAGAGGGAAAGAATAGAGAGGCGAAGAGGAATTCTCGTCTTTTGTTGCCACAGACATATGGCCGACTGGTTGGGATTTCCCTCGGGATACCAGCACAAACAGTGCTTTCAGGAAGTAAAGAGCTCCAGTAATTCTTCCACAGCTCCTGTGCAGCCACCTCAGACTCCTCTGTGAAGCTTCGATATGGAACGTTAAACCGGCGTTTGGCTACATTGTAATCATTTAAACCTTTGTTCGGTTTTTCCTGTTTATTTGTTTGACATCTGTGTGGGATCACACGTTTACCCTTATGAAAAAGAAGTTTATTCAAGCGTGCTATTAGTATACTTCGTTAAAAACTAAAAACAGGAAAACGTCTTTCGAAATTTCTGTATGGAATAAAAAACAACAACAGGTGCATCCGAATGTAAGCTAACACGATCATCAGACATAAAACAGCACCAACAATCTGTAAGGTTATGGAATAAAATGGAGGTAATAATGACTGTTAATGCTTTATGGTGTTGATCGACATCTGCATTACGATTCTGAATTCACTTTTTGTTCAAAATGTTATTTTTACTTTTTTTTTTTTTTTTTAGTGAAACTTACCCAAATTCAAGTGTTTAAAAAGAATGCATGACACTAGAATAAAATGCTTTTGCAGATAACTTGTTCTTTCTTTTGATATTTTCTATGTTTAGATTTTTATATTTTTACATATGATCAAGGACATAGCAGTATACTTGAAGTATGATGTAAAGTTCACTTAAAGAAAAAACTATGATATGCTTGCAGTTTAAAACTACTAAACTAAAAATAGTTTATTAAGACCATACTTTTTTAAGTATAATAAAAAGTACACCTACAAGTTCACTTTAAGTACAGTAGCAGTAGTATAAGCTAAAAAAAGTATGTAAACTGTACTCAAAGTTTACTACTGTTATACTTAACATATAATTAGTCAGAAGGAGTATTAAAATAGTACACTTAAGTATAAGTATACTACTGGTAAACTGATGTTTGTATACTTGAAGTATGCTACTTTTTGGTAAGGGTAGTCAGGATGTGGCTAGAAAATGGATCAGCAGCTTGGTAATGAGCTTTTGGCTTCACTTTGAGTGTTTTTCTTTGACATGTCTCGAAAATCATAGCCTAAGCTTGAACAGAACGGGCAAAAGATTAGCACGTACAACATATTTATTGAAAATCAATTCAATTGATTAGATCACTCACTGAAGCCAACATCATGTCCAGCTCATCTCAAAACGGGAGGGAAAGCTTGTAAAGGAACAAATCCCAAGATCTCTGGTGACATTTACTTAACTTTTATTGACTGAAATTTTGAGAATGTCGTTTAACGATACAAAGCCGAATAGCAGCAAATGATAATCAATAGAAGGTAATATTGATGATTTTTCTTCCGATGCAACATGCAAGAGATTGGTAGTTTCCACAAACATAAAGTGAGTATTATACAGACAAACTGCTTTATTTGTGGAACTTATGTTTGGGATTTAAACTAAGTGGCATATTTTTCAAAATCACATTTATAACGAGGAGTAAACAGCTTGAAGAATCGGTGCGTTGCTTATGTGTGACAAACAACACTAGCTGAAACACATTATAATTTACAATAATTATGGTAATTACGCTGATATAACTTAATTAAAAATGTAGTGATAAACAGTACTGTCCAAATCCAGACTTTTGTATACTGAAAAAAAGGGATCGTGCAGAAATGTCTGGGATTTCAGTGTTGACTGTTGTTTTTTTTTAAGTTAAAGTGGTAGGTTAGAGATGGCATCCCAGCATTTCAATATCCTGAACTTTGATAAATAATCAACCTAATTTAATATTTAAGCCTAATAATGAGCAGAAATTACATGTTTTTTGCAAAACATTTATAAACCTTCTCTTTTGAATAGATGCTTTGCAATGCATATTAAACCCAATTTCAGAAAATGAGGATTTGTTACAACATAGTGTTGCAGAATTTTTTATTTTTTTGCCAGAGTTGATTGATCCCAAAGTGAACCCAAATGTCAGTTTTATACTGATTTTGTAATCCAGACTCGGAAGATTGGAATTATTTATTTTAAGTTAAAAAACGAACGCTTGTATAATATCAGATGCATAACTATAATGAATTGCTTTCAGTAAATTCACATCCTCTTTGTCCTCTACCTGTTGTCGCTTTATTCAGAAAATAAGATCCCTTTGCAGAAAGGGCACAGTGTTGAATACCGTGATAGATACATTAACTGTGATAGGCAGAAATGAGAAAATAAGTCTGGCAGACACACCCCAGGAACATCCATTTAGAAGCGATAATCTCCATAAAAGGCTCTTTCTTCCTGCTAGACGGTAGACTCGGAGCACAGTGTGCACTTTAAGCGTGGAGTGTGACATTGGCATCTAAAGAGGCGTCCCCAGCCCCCTGAGGGACAGATCCAAATTTGCATAAGTAACATCTTGATTTGCTGTAACACGAAATTGGGCTTCTGTTATGTTCAATTAACCCACCGGTTCAGGTTGTAATTAAAAGCTCACATCTCCCACTGTGCATTAAAAAAGGGAGTGAGAAGAAAAATTGATCACAAGAAAAAAAACAAAAAGACAGGGTGAGAGTTAAAATATAAACTGCCGTCTCATCATGTTTTCATCAGTTATGACCTTGGCAATCATGGCTCCTGGGTTCAGGATATCTTTGGAGAGGTGCCACCATATCCATAAGTTGAAAGTTAATAGGGGGAGCATCAGCTGTTCTGTTCCTCTGATGTTGCCCTTGCCAGCTGCTGTACGTGAGTCAGAAGGCTTCTGTCTTACAGCACGCAATCTTTACAAGACCACTTGCTTTAAAGGGATTATTTTATGAGGGGAATTATGCAACAATTATGCTAACTAGAGGGCCCTTTTATTCTGAAGTTTTTGCTTACGGGCTTTAAACTCGCTAATGGTCACAAGTGTGAGCTTTTTTGTGATTACTATGCTTCCTTTGAGTTCATGTTTTGTCTTTCACTTTCATAAGTCCACACTATCAAAAAAAAAAAAAGTTAAAAAAGGGCAGCTGCGGTTGCGGGAATTTACTGTAAAAAATACAGTAGCAAATTTTAGGTGTTTACTGATTTACTACTGTGCATATGGCTACTATGTATATAGGTTTCTGTGGAAGTACTGGTACTTTTGAATGGGTTGAAGATGGGATTTAGCCCATTTGAAAGTACTTGAACATATGCTACGAGTGGAAAGCATTTGAGTATTGTTGTATCATATTTGACCAAGATGCATTTCATATATAGAAGGTGCACAATGTCATTCACGCAAATGCTAGGCGCCATTATGGTTACAGACATAAAACTTAAACAATTCAACAAAGTTCATTTAACAACATTAGATGTAAAGTACAACCCTAATTAACAGTAACGAGAAGAAAAACAAATGCAGGGAATTCTGGGAATGCCAATTTACGGTTATTTGGTGTAAATTGTACATTATTTTTACCACATCCAAAAATGGTATAATACTGTAAAATTACAATTAATTCAATCCAATACAGTTTTTCACTGTATATAAGGGAACTTAGCTTAACCATTTAACAGACTTTTACTGTGTCAAAATGAGAAAATATCACTGAACTAACTCTAAACTATTTATTTATTGCTCTCTACGACATTGGACACATGTCAATAATTGATACAATCAGCCTTTAGCTTGATATTTAATAATATCAAGCAGCTAATAATATGTTTCTAATGCTGCACAAACTATGTTCCCATTTGTCAACTCAGACAGCTACCTTCTAAAAATCAACTTTCTTGGGTAGAAACACTTTGAACATTTGCTAATGAAATGAAAATCCCCTCACAAGTTGACAGTACTGAAACAGTCAGAAACGGGTTATTTCAAAGCACATTCTTGTTCGGTACCCCGCAGTTTTGAAGAGAAAAACTCGGTGTTGACTGATACATTCGCATAGTTTTTTTTTTTTTTTACTTGATTTGCACCACAGGAGATATGCACAAGTACTTTTCATTTGCTTTAATAGTTTTAATTACTGATTTAAATTATTTCATTTTTTTTAGCAAAATGGAAATTCCCAAAAATGGAATGTTTAGCATTTTCTGTCTTGCTGTATATTTCTGTGAGAAAATTAGAGGAAAAAGTCGGCGTAATTTGTTTTGTCAAGAAAACAAATAATATTGCATGGCCTCTGTGGGCTTCCGAATGTTTGGAATCGGTCATTATTTCTTCCGTTCCGTTGGGTGCCACTGTGGACTTCGGTTCTCAATCCCGTTCTAGCATGCAGTCCTCGTCTCGCAGATTAATCAGCGCTTCGTGTTTGCGTGCACGAGATTTCTTTCAGCTTCAGTTCCGTACTGAAAATCAATGGACATGCAGAGCTGGAGCACTGCTCATTCATTTAGCTCTGATTCAGAAAATCTTTTCGGCTTTATTCCACATGAGTTTTTTTGACCGCGCGCCCTTCTTTTCTGTGTGGTTTGCACAGGAGCTACACTTGAAGTGTGTGACCACGCATTAGTTATGACCATGATCTTGTATTTACTCCTTAGGGTGCTTTGATAAGGATGGTAAATGAAAGCTGTCACTACTCTTACATTTCCCTAAGCTCACTGGATAAACATGCGCCTACATTTCTGCAAAACTCCAAAAACATACTTCAAAAATATACAATTCACTGCTGTTTTCAGCTGAAATAAATGCTAGCGCCGGTAAAGCACCATTGAGGTATATTCCTTTTCACAAAAATTATGATTACAGGGTCAGATTACTGGTCAATAAAGTCCTATTTATTACGTGATTTCCTACTGTTATGACCTCCAAACACTTTTACCATAGTGCATGATTTATGAACTAATACATTCTGACATTTGCATCACATAACCAGCTTTATACACTGTAAAAAATGACAGTGATTTTAATAAAAAAACTGTTACAGCAAAATACTGTAAACTCTACACTAAATTACAGTAGAAACCTGTTAAATTTACAGGCAAAACTCAAAAGAATTCCCTGCATTGCATTTCAAATGTTTCTTCTTCTTTTGTCTTATTGGTTATGTCTAATGAGGTTATATGTTACATCTAATGCTGTTAAATATTTTAGTTTGATGAAGGGGTTTAGTGTTTGAGTGAATAACACCTTCTATTTATGTTCATATTTAAAAGCCGGTTGTGACGGGCTTTGGTTCATCATGTGACTTTCTCACCTGCATTTGGTGGTTATCAGTGTATTTAAAAGGTACAAAACAGATTTCTTTTACAGTTTGGTATATTAACATTATATCAGCTAATGAAATAATAGTGCTTAATGGTAAAATTCCGGCTATCAGAGCTGTTTTTCAACTTGATTTTACAGAATGTTTTTTGTGTATGTATGACTTTGTATGTATGAGTAAACTTGCTTGGTAGCCCACCTGGTACAACACTGCACTTTACACAGTCTTAAGGGAAGAAAAGCCAAAAATAACTTTAAAAAAAAAACAAAACAAAAAAAACATTGCAATGCAGAGCAAAAAATAAAATAAAAATTAAATTAAATTAAAACGCAAGTCACAAAAAACTTCTCAAAGACTTGTAGAAGCAAGCTGGTTGCTTCAGTATGTTTTATTTTGAAAGTGCAAGAAGCAATTTACTATAATTTTGAAACTTACTTGGGTTGCGTTTGGATGTGAAAATCGAAATATGCATTTATACCGATAATGTAAATTAAAATACGTGTTTTTTTAGATCGTATAATCATAAGCCAAAATCTTCAAATATGTTAAATAACATTCAATTTATTTCTAATCTTTAATTCATGAGCATTAATGTGTAAAATGAGTGCGTATAATTGACTATCTGCTGTATTAGTCTAAAATAAGAAACTTTTGAAGACACAAAAAGTGTTTTTCTTGCCAGCATTTTAACTGAAGCAAAATGTCTAAATTCCTTGATCTAGCAAGACACATTTTCAATGTCTAGATGCATTTGGTAATTGTCGTGCAAAAGTCTAAGTTTCAATGATGCAATGTTTTATTCATCACAGAACCATGTGTGGCTTGGAATATATTTAGCAGTTCGGCTCCTAAGAGAGAGAGAAAAAGATATGGTGCTTTTCTCTTATTAAAAGCACCATAGGAAGCCTTCTACCTAAAGCACTGGCCTTTTGACTGCTCATAACCAGCTTCCTCTTCCCAGACCAAGGCTTTAGAAAGTCAACAAAAAGGCCAACTCTGGCATAACCTCTACTGCCAGCCTCATTTACATAAGAGTTTTAGAACAAGCTTAGTCAGCCTTGTTTGTGGCTTGTGTTTTTTTGTTGTTCTTGTTGTTTGTTTTTGTTTGCAGGCACAGAGGCAGACACCTCCAATTTCACCACTTACGCACATATATAACAAAACACATAAAGCTTTATTAAGTGCCACAGCACTTTTGTGTCGCTGCTTTTTATGCATCCTGTTGTAAATTGGACGTATAAGTCAGTTTTAGTTGGTTCATAAAATCACAGCATTTAGCTGACTATACAGTACTGTACAAAAAAGAGTTTTGTTTTTGGGCACTTTAATGTAACTATATTTATTTAAAGATATATTAAAAAAGTGATTAGAAAGCTACCAAATCCGTATTATATTATATTATGTAATATATATTCCTAGGATTTAATGTAAAGCAAAAGCAAAAAGCAAACAATAAAGCAGAATAAATGGCCCGTTAATATTTAATTACTCACATACACCAATACGTTAACACACAGCATCATTATTTTCAGTAGTGTGATATTTGTGTTCAATGTAAACAGCTCCGGGTTCAGCAAATGCTTAAACATACATTACTTTTTTTTCTTTTTGTTTGTTTAATAATACATGAAGGATGTGGACTGTTCCCCTGGGCATGGGCACATATCAAATCACTGCCTTTGAAAACTCTGCATGTTTTTTGGTTTTTTTTCTAACTGGTCATTGTTATGATGTCATTTTCTGGCTCCAGAGTGATTAATTACATGGCATTTACAGCTCATTGATTGGTAGATTTGAAATGTCATACGTCCAAACAGCCATCAAATCATTTTCATCTTAATTTTTATAATATATATATATATATATATATATATATATATATATATATATTTTTTTTTTTTTTTTTATATATATATTATATAATTTTAAAATAAATTTAAGATGACATTTATTCTTGAGATGAAAACTAATTTTCTGCATAATCACGTAAGTCTTCAGTGTCACATGATCCTTGAGATATATATATATATATATATATATATATATATATATATACTATATATATATATAATATATAAAATGCAACAGTAATGCAACAGTACTGTCCTGTCAGCTTAATGGATGCCTCTGTTCTAGTACATCTCCTTGTTTTTTAGTTGTGTGTTGTTGTTTTTTTCTTACTAGACAGATTTATAGTTGTGTAGTGCTCATCAGACTTCACCTCACCGTCTGCCTGTCTTCCTGAGCTTCACAGTCTCTCTCTTTGTTTCTCTTTTTGTCTCCACCTTTCCCTCTATTCTGTTTGTGCTGATTTCAGCGTAAAGTAGCAGCATTAAAGTGCTCTGTCTCCATTGGTAAGCCTCTGGCAAGCTTCCTGGGCCTATCCTCCCTGACACAGACCCCTTAAAAAGGCTCCTTTTATAGAGAGGCTGGGGAGATACAGACAGGACTGGCAGGAGGTTGGGTGTGTGTCTGTGTTTTTTTGTACTAGAAAGAGAGAGCGAGGGCAATGCAGAGACAAAGAGTCAGAGACACTGATAGATGAATACGCGAGATGGCGTTCCACAAATAGCATGTCAAATGAAATGTAATCAAATCGAGGTATGAAAATGTTTAGTAATGTGACGTGTTTTGTGTGCATGACAACCGTGGAAGAACCTGCGCAGCCGTTTTGTTCAGGTTACTGTTTCTACTGAGACCAGCAAATGATACTGGGTTAGTATTAAAGGGACAGCACCTCCAAAAAATGGTTATCCTGTCATCAGTTGCGCACTCGTGTCATTTTCAGCAGAACAGAATCAGTGCTAATAACTGAACGTTTTTGGCACTTCCATTGTTTTATTGTGTAGACTATGTAAATAAATTATAAATTGGAACTGTCTGGTTACCAACTTTATTTAAAATATATTCCACAAATGAAAAAAGATAGTCATGCATGTTTGAAATGACACGAGAGTGAGTAAACAGTGGCACAATATCATTTTTCGGTCAGTGAACTATATCTTTGGAGCTCTCAAACATGTACGTTTTGGAGCTAATTTCTATTTCTGCTGCATCACTTCTTCTGGTAGCCCTGTTAACTCATGTATATACCTCAGAACACCTCATGTATATAAAAAACAGACATGTAGAGATTGATGACAGAAATTTAGAATCAGATATGATAAAACCATGTTAAGCATCAAAATTAAAAACCAATAAAAATCTGTCCGGTGAAGCATCGCATACAATTATATGTATTTTTTTGTTTTTGTAAACTTGCCACTTTCGTAGCAAAACTTTTCTCCCACTGAAACTTTGAAAATGCTACTGGGAGTGACGATGTCATCATATTCTGTAATTATGAAATGGCTGCTTTCTGTAGGGCTTCATTTCGATACTTTATACTTTGCTGACTTTGCAACTACATGTCAACTTATATCACGTAATAACTATAATAATTTGTGACTGGGATTTCTATAACTGCATTCTTAAGAGCGAAGTCGACATGAGAAGGGTCAAATGAGTGCGAATGTGAATATAACTAGCAATTTCTGAGTGAAAAGTGGTGTACTTCCTGCTGTAAATGCAAGCGCAGTTGCAGACTGATCTGATCTAAGCTGTTACATGCTTAACACGTATACACAAGGAAGTGTGCGCTGTAAGTCAGGGCTGCTGTGTTAATACGTTTAGATCTCGCATCTTTATTACAGAACATTGGCGATATCATTTTAGACAGCTGTTATGAGGTCGCTTGCAATTAACATTCAACTCCAACTGGCATTCTAAAAAGTAAAAGTGAGCACATGTGGCGTACTTGATAATTACCCATTAGGCTTTGGGCTAGTTTATTTGATTTAGTGTCATTAGTGGCTATACGAGAAGCTTCAGTGTTAGAGCGAGTCAGATTATGAGTCGTTGTGTTGTCACTGAGCATGTCTTTAGGTAAAGATTCCGATTTAGATTTTAAATAAAGCCATCATAACTGGGTTTACCACCTGTCTGCGGATTGTACCGCGTTTGAACTCGCCTACTTTTCATCAAGGACATATTAGCTTGAATTTTTACAGTTATATGCATGCAACTATTTCCCATACATGCTGAACAGTATTTTCTCACTTTCACCCTGTCACAGACCGCAGGTGTTGTGCTGATGTGTTTGAAATACACTCAAGGTCTCCCTCTTGAAATCCATCTTCTTCGTTGTTATGGTTTCGGGGGCTCGACTTAATTTTTCACTGACAGTGCATTCATTTTAGAGCCTGCATAACTACCTCAGTGGCATCTCCTGAGATGTACATATGCACATAGGCCATCTGTTTATACATAAATACTTTTATTGCATCACATTAAACACTATTTATTCAACCTTCACCAACTCGTTCCCATTGCCATAGGCGTCCATAGCTATTGATGCACTCTTTCTTTAACTCTTCTTCTTCTTTCCATGTTAATGTTCTGTAAAATTAACGCAAACCGTTTCAAAAGCACTTTTTTCTTCGGTTTTCAAGATGTTTCATAGCTTTTTTTCTCAGGGTCAGGTTTCGGGGTTTGGAATATAGATGTTTTACAATGCTGCATCCTCCTGAGTTTTCAATGCTGCCAGTCAGTGTAGGAATACAAAGACAAGTTGTTAAAAACCAGATGTGAACGGAAATGAGATGACGACTCAAGCTGAACGACAATTATCAGCGGAGAGCAACAGCTGCTAATTTGGATGAGCAGATTTGTTCTTAAGACAAAGAATTGTCAGAAAATCGTGAACGTGATGGATTCGTGCAGAATTTAGCAGGAATCCACACAATCTGATTTAGTGTTGTATTTTGCTTCGTTTTGCAATAGAATAGTCTGTGCTAACTGACATACTTCACTGAAATAGAGAGATCACACCTGTCTCTGTGACAGCTCTAGTCTCTAAAAATAGTCAAAAACGAGTCTCTGAAGTGATCTGCGCTTGTTTAGCTTATCAGAAAACAATGGAATATTGAGCAAGTGTGACTTGCTGAAGTTCAAAGATATATATATATAATAATTGGGCATACATCAATTTAAAAGCAACAGAATTTTTTTTAATTATACATTTTTATAATAATAACACATTATTTTAAGGTCTCTTAACTAGTTGCTTATTAGCGTGCATACTACTAGAATATTACACATTTATTAGTAGTGCTTAATTAAGTGCATATTAACCGGATCTGTGAAACACCGGATCTATGAAAGCAAACTACTAATAATTAAGTTTGGCATAATGCCGTTGTTGCCAAAAAACTTTGTATTGCCACATAGACACTTGTCAGAAACCACGATGGAGATGGAGATCTTAAAACGCTAACTCAATTCACCCTTTTGGCCTACAAAATAGAGACACTTTGCAGGGTATATTTCTGAACTTTGAGAGTACAGTCTG